>NC_056741.1:951233596-951436096 GCF_019279795.1 Protopterus annectens | reverse complement strand
CCTTGTACTAACCTAAACAGTAAAGTTCACATTATGCCTAAAATTCTTCATAAAACACACACCAAAATACTATGATAAAAATGTATATTAACACAATATTAGTTGTTAATAAATCTCTCTTATATCTAAATCCAAGTTTCAAAGACGTACTGTCATTAAGACCAGGATATCTCAGGGCGTTTAACCTAAGTTGCCATTCTGCTTCCAAAACAGCAACTTGGTTAGCCACGTCACCTCTCCCAAATGCAGAGACACGATCCACAACAAAAAACAAAAATTTGTTAAAACTAGAGCATGTTGTAGTGTGTAAATAAAGTGCATTGTGCATATCTTTCTTCCTAATAGATCTAACATGCTCTGATATTCTGTCCCTTAATCTTCGACTGGTCATACCCACATAAAATGCGTCACATGACATACAAGAGGCTACATACACTAAATTTTTGCTGTTACAATTACAATGCCCAGGACATTTGTTCATATTTTGGTAAATAACTTTGCTAGGGAACAACTCAACATGCTAAGTAATACCTCATTTTGAAGACGGTATTGGTACATGCAACATGGAAGAACTGTCTGTATTCTGTACAGATATCACAGTTTGTTTAGGACTTGGGCTATGAAAATTATGATTTAGTTCATATTTTGGTAAATAACTTTGCTAGGGGAATCTGTCAACATGTTAAGTAAAACCTCAATTTTAAGAGAGCATTATTCCTCAACATGATAAAAGAATTGTGTCTGCATGCTGTACACATGGACAGATCACCATTTTTTTAAGACCAAGGTTATGAAAACTATATATTTTTTCATATTTTAGTAAATGACTTTGCTAAGGAAAGATGTCAACGTGCTAAGTTCTACCTCTTTTTGAAGACAGTATTATGGGAAAAGATCTGTGCCCGTGTGCTGTACACATGTATAGATATCACAGTTTAAGGATTAGGTTATGAAAATTATGATTTTTCATATTTTGGTAACTAACTTTGTGAGGGAACATGTCAATGTGCCAAGTAATACCTCATTTTGAAGACGGTATTAGTTCTTACAACATGGTAAAAGAACAGTCGGTATGCTGTACACATGTACAGATATCACAGTTTAGTCTTGTAGGATTATGAAAACTATACATTTGAAATACTTATTATTATTATGCCTATATCTTTGCAAGGGAGCATGGTGACGGCACACGATGCATCATTTTGAAGTGGACATTGAGCCACACTACTTGCACACTGACATGTAGTGTCTGCTACAGGTGATGAGATATTATGCCTTGTTTAATTATCAATTATGAGAAATATAATATTAATCATTTCTGTGAATCTCAGTAAAGGAGCATCACACAGCAATGGTTAAGGTATAATTTTATAGGACAACTGAATATTAAAGCAGATTGCTCAACCTGCTGTCTCTTTTAGTCCCTTTTCGTTAATACAGCCTCGAAAAATCACCCATGCAGCAAACTAATCCATTCAACTGTTTTCCCTGTTAGGCTTCCTAACTTTCCGTACTGTTTTACTTTCACTTTGAAAAGTGAGTTGAAAAACCTCTAGCCGGCTCTGAAATTATGATGTCACATCTGCCAGAGCTCTTGCTCTAGCTACCGGGACGTTTCCTCCCCCAAAGCAATGTAATCTCTGCCTAATTTGCATGCTGTATAAAAGAGCCAGTGGACCTCCCACATTGTGATGTCAGAGCTGCCTTGCCCAGCCCAAAGTATCAAACTATAATCTCACTTTTCTGAAGAGCCCTACCGATATATTACAAAGTACAGGCAGAAGCACAGTAACAGCTGCAAAAACTAAGAGCAAAATTTTGCAATGACCAAGTGCAGACATTAACTGCATGTTTTTACATAAGAAGCAAATGTCTGTCACAATAAAATCGACAACACTACAAGAAGTATGCAATACAGTATTTTTTTTAAATTACCCCTTAAAAAAGTATGTGGGTGCCGTCATGCAAGTCTGTGAAATATTTTGTGTTTATAGTGCATCATTTGTTAGCTATTTAACCAAACAGGAAGGAAAAATAAGTGGGAGTTTGATACTTTGCAAAACAGTGATTATTCCCAGTGCTATGGAGCTTTGTTCTAAATTTGACAGGATGAGTACAACAAAAAAAAGTCTCCCACTGTAAGGAAGAAAAAGCTGACAGGAAAACAGTACATTAAGTCTGGTCACCTGCTGTGAGCTGTCAATCACATGCAGAGAATGGGTCAAATTACCCTTAGCTCTTTGACAGCTAGGGAAGGCAGGTGTGAAGGGGAGGGGAGATACCTTTAAGAAGAAAGTGCAATAAAATGCACTTTTCAGTTCTGTTCTGTATAATTTGCACTGCTTGTGTTTGAAGTAGTCACTGAAAAAGGATAAAGTTTTAACCAAAAGTAGGTGACTAACACAGCAGTGAATGCCTGTAAAAATCAGTGCATGGACAGGAGCTTTAGGGAAAACGTGGCAGATCTGATGCAATTTTTTGGAGACAAACAATGCATTCTGGGAAACGTAGAGGCATACTAAGCGGTCAGAATTTCAAGATGCCAGACCCCATGTGGTCAGAGTCAGAAATTGCATATAAAAAATATCTTAAAAAGCTCTAAATACTTCCAGAGTGGTGTTAAAATGTAGGAAACACCAAACCATGATGAAATAAACCTTTTTTTTTTTTTTTTGAGTATGTGGGTGTGATTGCTCTTTAAAGCAGACATTCATACAAACAAATTAATTACAAATTGTACAGGTCTACATGGCACATTCACCAAGATATTACGATTTGTTTTACCAAAAATGTTAAAAAATATACTTATCAGCATTGGCAAATATTTCATAACGACTTAGCTATGCACTAATCAACATTTACACTGCTGGAAAGGTCAGTGTCTGCTGAACATCTTTCACATTTACATTTTAGCCTAGTTATTATGGTTAAAGAGTTACGAACATTTGTTTTCTGTATGGTATTACAAATGGATTATCGGAAAATGAGCTGAGGCTGCACTGTTGTTCCTATGGTGGAAGTAAGCAAGCAGCATTTTCTGAGCTGCTCTGGAGTGAATGAGTTAAGGAATTCTTCAGCTGCAAATAAAGAATTCTAAACAAAAAGGATAATCAAAAAGTTTTCATAGAATTCACAGAAATTTTAAATCAACTTCTAAATTTATTTTTATTTAGTTTACATTTGTTTACCGGGATAGTCCGACTGGATACATGTCCATTTTCAGCAAAGGCCTGAGGAGAAAAGCTCTACAGACAAACCTGCATAGATTACACAGACGTTAGCAAACAATTACAAAAACAAAGTGATTATATACAATGGCTTAGTAGTGTTCCCTAGTAGGGACTCAATTCTCATGGACAGACAATTAAAAGTAAGAGACATCAGATTGGAAGCAGAGCTTGGTGACTTAGTTGCAAGTTATGATAAATACAGAATAAGCTTTCAGTTTATAACTTAATCAGGGTTGGTACACAGGCATAGCCAATTCACTTTGAGATACTGTTTGAGGTTTTTTTTGGAGAGACTTTTGGAGGATTGTAGGGTTATATAGTTTGGCAATGAATTCCAGGTTTTGCCAACAAAGTTGACAAAAGTACAGTTTTGTACCTACCATAAATGTAGATGTTAGAGTGTTCACACTGCTGCAGTCATCACACTTGGGTTATCCTGCCGTCAGGCGGTCCCGCAGTCGGCCCGAGTTCCAAAGTCTTGGTCCGGCATCGGTTGCTGTTGCTTCTTCCCTGATGTCAGAGCGCCGGGGTTATTACAAGATGCATCAGATGCCATTTTCTTCAGTTTTTCTTGCCCCAGATGTCAGGTGCCCCCAATAGGTAGGCAAAACATATTGTTATATAAAAATATACATATAAAAATAAAACATTACCCTCAGTCACAAGCAAATACACCACAAAGGTTGTATAGGATAGAAAGGTATAGGTAAGTCCAGCTAGTTCAGAGGGGATGGAGGGAGGATAACCTGGACTGCAGCAGTGTGAACACTCGAACATCTACATTTATGGTAGGTACAAAACTGTACTATGTTCATCGTGTTAGACTGCTGCAGTCATCACACTTGGGTTGAATCCCAAAGCTAAGGATGGGTGGTGGAACTAAACAGGGTTTGGAGAGGCTAGCAGGCCCTGCAGAACTGCAGTGGCAAAGCCAGCTCTGGTTTTAGAGTACAGTGGTAAGTGATGGTGCTTGGTGAAGGTGTGCACTGAACTCCAAGTTGCAGCCTCCAAAATATCCTTGGTTGGTACCCCTCTGAGGAAGGCTGTTGATGTTGCTGTAGACCTGGTGGAATGGGACCTGATGTTACCAGGTACAGATTTCCCATGGTGTGTGTAGCAGAAACGGATACAATGTCCTATCCATTTTGAAATGGTCTGTTTTGAGATAGCTTTTCCTAGAGATCCTGCAGCATAGGATACAAAGAGCTGGTCAGATTTTCTGAAAGCCTTAGTTTTATCCAAGTAGTAACGTAATTGCCTGTGAATGTCCAAAGAGTGTAGGAGCTTTTCCCCTTTGTTCTGGGGGTTTGGATAAAAGATGGGCAAATGAATGGTTTAGGGCCACACTAGATACCACCTTTGGCATAAAGGAAGGGTTAGTTCGTAAAGAGACTCTCTCTTGATGAAAAATTATGAAAGGCTCCACTGCCATTAGGGCCTGTAGTTCTGAGACTCTTCATGCTGAAGTTATTGCTAGCAGCAGGGCAGTTTTCCATGACAGGAACTGTAGATCAGCTGTGAAAGCTGGTTCAAAGGGCGGAAGTGTAAGCTTTTCCAAAACAAAGTTGAGATCCCAAGTTGGTGTTGGTGCTCTCCGGGGCAGTCTTATGTTCTTAGCCCCTCTGAGGAACTGTCTTAGTAATGGATGTGAAAATATAGGAGGATCCGTGTTGTATTGAGCTGAAATAGCGGAGGCGTGGATCTTAATAGATGAGAAGGAAAGTCCTTTGTGCAACATCTCAGTTAAATATTGAAGAATTTGAGGAATATTTGGGACAAGGGGATTTTGGCCTTTAGCCTGGTTCCAGGTGCAGAATCTTTTCCATTTGTCTGAATAGACTTTCCTGGTGCTGGGCCTCCTGGCCTCCAGAATGACGTCCATCACAGCTTTAGACAGAAGCGTTGACTGGTTGTTTAGGCAATTTGCCATGCAGCCAGATTTAAAGTCTTGAGCTGGCTGTGTAGAATCTGATTGTTTTGCTGAGTGAGCAGGTGAGGAATTGTAGGTAAAATCCATGGTGGGCCTTGAGCCATGTTCCTTAGTATTGGATACCAGTGTTTGCGTGGCCAGTCTGGAGCAATGAGTATCATTTGCGGCCTCTCTAATTTGGCTTTCAGCAGTACCTTTGCCAGAAGAGGCAGTGGAGGAAAGGTATACACTGTCAATGTTTTCCAACGGAATGAGAGGGCGTCCACTTTCCAAGCTAGTGTGTGGTAAGTCCTTGTGCAGAATTTCCATAGTTGGTAGTTTTGGGGGGGAAGCAAACAGCAAACAGATCTATGTCTGGACTCCCCCATTTTTGAGTTATCATTGCGAATACTTGTGGATCTAGTTTCCACTCATGAGGATCTGTGAGGTTTCTGCTTAGATCGTCTGCCAGTGTGTTTTTCTTTCCTGGCAGGAATTGTGCTTGTAGCTGAACTTGGTATGTCAGTGCTGTGTTCCACAAGGTCATTGCTCGTCTGCATAGGGGGTAGGAGTGTGTGCCCCCTTGCTTGTTTATGTACCACATCACTGTGGTGTTGTCCGTCTTTATTAGGAGTTGTTCTGGATGTAGGAGATCCTTGAAAGCTGTTAGGGCATTTTGTACAGCTAGCATCTCTTTTTGATTGATATGTAGATGCCTTTGGTTTGCAGGCCATTTGCCCTGAATACACTGTCCTGCCATGTGTGCTCTCCAGGCATAATGCGATGCATCTGTTGTTATAGTTTGTCTGGCTGTGGGTAAGGTAAAAGGCTGACCCTTGTTGAGGTGACATGCCTGAGCCCACCATAGAAACTCCTGTTGAAGGCAGGGAATGAGTGGAATTATTGTTTCCAAGCTGTGGCTGTGTTGAGACCATACGCTTTTCAGGTACAATTGTAATTTCCTCATATGCAGTTTTGCAAATGGTATTAGTAGTATGCAAGATGCCATGAATCCCAAGGCCTGCAGAATTTTTCTTGCAGGGAGTTAGGTCTTTGTTGCCATCATTTTGAAGTATAGAGTCAGTTGTCCTTGCTTGTCTGGCATGAGATAAGCCATCTGGGCCGTTTTATTTAAGCTGGCACCCAGGAATATTATGTCTTGTGAGGGCACTAGTTTTGACTTCTTTTCTTTTACTGTGTACCCTAGGCAACTTAGTAGGTTCTTGACAAACGTCAGATGCTTTAATAGAATGTCCTTGCTTTCTGCTTGAATAAGGCAGTCGTCCAGGTATGGATATATTTGAATCCCTCTTTGCAGTATGCAATTACTGGTGCCAGGCATTTTGTGAAGACCCTGGACGCAGTAGATAAGCCAAAGGGAAGTGCAGAGAATTGGTAATGGGTTGAACCTGCAATAAATCGGAGGTATCTTCTGCAATTTTGTCAGATAGGGACATGCAGGTATGCCTCCTTGAGGTCCAACGTTACTAGCCAAGCCTTCTTGCCCAGCATGGGAAGAAGTTGCTGTAGTGTTAGCATCTTGAATTTGGGTACTTCCAGGTATGTGTTTAGAATTGAGAGGTCTAGAATGGGTCTCCAGGCTTTGTCCTTTCGGGGAACTAGAAACAGTGAGTAAAATCCTTGTCCTTGCTCCTGTGTAGGAACCTGTTGAATGGCTCTCATGTCCATGAGAGCTGAAATTTGCTTTTGAGCCTCTGCCCATTGATTTGGTGGCAGGTTTGGCATTCCTTTTATCCTTGGCAAAGTGTGAAAGTGGAATCTGTATACTTGAGATACAATATTTACGACTCATTTGTCTTTTGTGATGATGTGCCAATTGTCTGCAAAAAGTGCTAGTTTCCCCCCAGGGGAGCTGCCAAGAGGGTTTTGCTTGGCAGTCTGAGGGGTAAGTCATTGGGTTTGTCTTCTGGTAGTTTGAGACCGGTCTTCTCCACCTTTATGGGTTGTGGCACTCCATTGTCGAGGCTGGTAAGAGCCTTGTGGCTGGCCTCTGCCTCTTGGGCGTCTGTATCTGCCCCTCTGTGGTCTGGCAGAAGCTGGAAAGGACCAGTTTTTGGTTGGCCAATTTCTGCTGAAACGAGGGGGTTGAACCTGTAAAAAATCCTTGACCGTCTGCATAGATTTTGCCTTATCCTCCATTTTCTTTAAAACTTCTTCTGATTTTACACCAAATAAAACATCCTGCTGTAAAGGTGCATCCAATAACTTTGCTTTAACATGATCAGGTAGAGTCTGTTCCTTTAACCAAGCATGCCTACGTATGACAGACCCTATCACTGCTGCTCTACAAGAAGCTTCCAATGAATCAAATCCACATTGCAAAGTATGTTTTCCCACTTGTTCAGCTGAATGCAACAAATCTTGCATTTCCTTGTAATATGGCTGGTCTGTATGAGCGAGCATTTTTTGTTTTAATTGAGACATCAGATATTGTTGATATTTCAGCATGTGGAACGGACAATTTAAGGCCCTCATAGCTAGAGTAGCTGAGGTATATACTTTTTTTCCCCATCTGTCTAGTGCTCTAGAATCCCTTTCAGAGGGCACAGGATTTTTTTAGCAATAGAGACCTTAACCCCTTTGGGACCCTGGGAAATGGTTTCTGGGTCAGCAACAGGGCTTTTATACAGGAATTTGTGAGAGTCAGGGACTCTGTAGTATCTGTCTGGTTTGGCTGGTGCAGGAGGTAGTGAATCTGGGTTAAGGCTAGACTCTGAATAAACATCATCCACAATGTCTAACACAGGTGGAATAGCAAGTGGTCTGTGCTGGGGAAGTAAAAAGGAACTCTTGGAGCCTTTTCTTAGAATCAGAGTAATCCTGGCCTTCCCAGTGGAAATGTTCCCTCATGGTATGCAAAGTTTCGCCAAAAGAGTAGTCTTCTGGGGGAGATGCAGAAGGGATAGACTCTTCAGCATCAGAATCTTCATAAGGGGGAAAAGGAATATTCTTGTTCCTCAATTGAAACCTGGTCAGAGGAAGCGTAGTCCTCCTCCTGCCTTGGCCTTTTATCAGGAGGGGGATGGGAACCCCTGATTAGGGTAATTAAGTCTTCAGCCATCTTAAGCATCTGTTTCTTAGGCATGGGGCCTTGTACAGGAGACTGCTGTACAGTCGTCTTTGTTTTTAATGGATTTTTCAGTTTTGCATAGGATTTAATAGTGAGTGTAGTCGGTCTGAAGACACCTTCTGCAACTGAAGGCGTTTCAACTGCATCGAAATCTCCTTCAGGTATGGAGTCGGAAGGGCCTAAAGGTAAAGGTTGTGGAGGCCTAGCAATCTCCGCTTGTGAAACGGATGTCGCCTGGGGTTCTAAATCAGCGGTCGTCAGGGGCTGCGTAGGCACCTCACTGAAAACCGGAGAACTGGCGACTGGCCTAGCAGAGGCCTCGGAGTCTGGTTTGGATTTCGGCTGCCTGTCCTTATCTTTGCGTTTTTTATGCATTCCGGTTGTCGGTTGCTCTGACGGCATGGTATAATTAAATTTCCTACCAAAATAATGTCGGGCGAAATCAAACAGACGTTTAGTAGTTCGTTTATTAAACCTAGCACAAAACCGACAACCTGTGACGTCGTGGTCTGGGCCTAGGCAAGGAATACAATAAGAATGAAAGTCCTTATGAGGTATTTGCTTCCCACAAGAAATGCAATTGTTAACTTTTTCTGACATCGGACTGAGGCAAGAAAAGGTTCCCCAATGGGGTACTTAGCTTTATGAAGACTTCGGTATGAAATGGCCGACCGGCACTTGCAAACTGCTTCTGCTTCGGGCACCGCGCGGCAAGAAAGACTGGAGAAAATGACGTTGGATGCATTTTATATACCCCTGGCGCACTGACGTCAGGGAAGAAGCGATAGCAACCGACGCCGGACCAAGACTTTGGAACTCGGGCCGACTGCGGGACCGCCTGATGGCAGGATAACTCAAGTGTGATGACTGCAGCAGTGTAACACGATGATAATCAGGGATTCACCAGCAGAGTTATTAGCTTTGTGGGTTTGAACCAAGTAGTTTATCGGCTGACCGTAGGGATCTCAGGTTGCTATATGGCTTACTATTTTTAAGTGAGGGGGGAATCCTCAGGGTGGTACAAAAATGTTGTGGCTATTAATAGTTGATTGAACTGAATTAAGCTGGGCAGTTCTAGCCACTCTGGTTGTTTAAGGTTCTGGCAGTGGTGGGTTCTGTAGGTGAAGCCAGTGGCGAATCTGGCAATATGATTGCAGCTATGGGACAGCTTACCCTAGTTCGGATTTATTGAGGTTTGAGAGTACAGGCGAGGCGTATAAAAAAGTAGAGAGTAGGTGTGATCGGGCGATTGCTGTCCTAGCTAGTGGGGTTAAAAGTGTCTTATTTCTATACAGTGATCCAAGCTTCTTATTGATGGTCTGTATGGTTTTGTTGACCTGTAGGTAAAATTTGAGATTATTATCTAGGATAACCCCTAGCAGTTTGGTGCGATGATCTGGGGAAATAGCGGTACCACTGTTAGATGTGACAGAGAATGAAAGTGTGGTAGATCTACTAGTGGGGGAGAAGAGAATAAGTTCAGTTTTATTGGGGTTCAAAGTAGGCGGTTGGTGAGCCAGTTCTCAATAGTGTTAAATGTATTTTGGGTTAAGGTTTACAGTTCGGGTGGGGAGGTGGCCGTGCAGATCAGAGTGGAATCATCTGCATATTGAATGCAGGTAGCTTTAGGGATAGCAGTGTGAAGGTTGTTGATAAAAACAGAGAAGAGTAGTGGACCTAGTATGGACCCTTGTGGGACACAAAGTGTGAGAGGTAGCTCGCCGGAGAGTTTGTCCTGCCACAGTACCGCCTGTTGTCTACCAGTCAGGTAGGACTGGAACCACTGGGTAGCAGGCCTGTTGAGGGAAATAGATTTTAGTGAAAGAATGAAGTTCATGGTTGACCATGTCAAAGGCTTTTGATAGGTCAAGAAAGAGGGTAGAGGTTATCCTATTGTCATTCCTGTTTTGGTTCATGGCAGGAGGGCTGAGGTGGTGCTATGGTATGGCCTGAAACCATGCTGGGAGTTGGATATTAAGTTATTCTTTGTAAGGTATTGCATTAGTTGCTTGTGTACACATTTCTCCATTATTTTGGCTAGTGGGGAAAGAATGGCAATGGGTCTACAGTTGGATATGTCTGAGGAGCTACCACCTTTATGGAGTGGGATGACGGGAGATATTTTCCAGAGGGAAGGGATAGCGTTTTCGGATAAGGTTCTGTTGAGGATAGATAAGGAATATGCAATGGCATCCGCAGCTATTTGTAGGTACTCTGCAAGGAGGAGGTCAGCAGTGAGGGTGGTAGGTTTTAGTTTTCTTAGAAGTGTTTTGATAAAACTAGCAGATATTGGTTGGAAACTAAATTCGGGGTGAATATTGGGTAGATTAGGCGTGTGATTTAAGTTAAAGGGGGTTAGTTATTTGCTAGGGATTGTATTGTTTCAGTGAAAAAGTTATTAAAAGGCACTAGCTATGGTCTCTGGGGAACTATGGGTGTAGTTAGTCGGGGTTGGGATGGTGGAATGACCTGGATGAAGTAATTGATTTAAGCCTGCCCAGAACTTTGGAGGGTTGTTATGGTGTTTTTGTAGGAGATTTTGGTAGAAATTTTTTTTAATCCAGTAAAATGGATTTTTTTGTATCATTCCTAAGCTGACGACATTTTAGATGGTCTAGTTGGGCTTTAGTTGTTCTCCAGCTGGGCCAGGCTCCGTTTCTAGTTTTGATTTTAGCTTTGGTATCATTTGTGAGCCATGGTGCTGTATTTGATCTAGTTTTTATTGTACATGTTGGAGCATGGGAATCAAGGACACTTAGGAATTTACTGTTAAAGTGATCTATGGCCTCCTCTAATGTTAGATTTTTTTTAGCTTTGACCAGCCAACTGCTTTTAATTCATTTTGGAATATAGCAGCGTCAAAGTTTCCCCTGTTTCTAGACTGTTTTATATTTGGGCTGGTGAGTTGTTTTCTGCCATATGTTTTAGGATACAGGTTAGACAATGGTCGCTGAGGTCATCATGGAGAGTACCAGCTGTGTACAGTTGGGGTTGGTTATTAACTAGGATCCAGTCTAGGATACTTTCCCTGTTGGTTGGTTTGTTTATCCTAGTGGGAGAGGTTATGGTCTGTTTAAACCCAGATAAGTTTATATGGGTGAGGGGGGTCGGAGGAGCAGGGGTGCCAGTCGGTGTTAAAGTCACCAAGAACTATGGTTTCTTGGTGATAGGTAGTGGATAACCAGTAAAGGATCTCTTCTAGGGTATTTAGGTTGTTGCCTGGCGGAATGTATGCACAGACAATGTTCAAGTGCTTATTTTGGTTAATCTGTAGCTTGGTTATGAGGAGTTCTGAGTTACTGAATTGGGGAGGTTGAATGGTGTCTCTATTAATGGTTAGATTATTTTTGTAAAGGACTGGTATCCCACCTCTTTTCCTTGTAGCACGGTCTAACTGGTGAATATTGTATCCTGGAGGTAGTATCTCACTGTCAGTAGTACTGGGTTTTAGCCAGGTTTCCTTAAGACACAGTGTCTGGGGAGGGTTGCTACGAGGGCGTGTAGGCTGGGATTCTTACTGATAATACTTCTAATATTTAGGTGAAATGCTAGGAAGGAACTAGTGGGAGTATACAAGGATAGTGGGGGTTGTGGTAGGGGAGCGGAGGTTACTGGGTGTGGGTGGACCAAGGTTGGTATGAATGTCTCCGTGTGTTATAAGGTTACAGTTACAAGACAGTTTGAGCTTTAGGAGTTTGTTTATAAGTTTTATATAGACTTTGTCTTTAGGATTATGTTTTGTGACTGTACAGGGGTGGTAATTTATAGAGGGTGGTATATTCAGTGTGCTGGGGATGGTAAAGTGTTTGGTGTTATGTGTGAGGTCGTGGGTGTCTGACAATTTGGGTAGTGAATACCGCGGTCAAGTGTTTGTTCGTAGGCAGTGAGATGGTAAAATAGAAACAGTACAGGCATTAGGGTAATTAGTATTTTTTCGCTTGTTTGCATTTTGTTGGGGGGGGGGGGCAAATATTGATGGCAGACTGTGCTAACAGGATGCGGAAGAATGGGAGAGAAGGAAATGGGTTATGGGGGAGGGTTATTCAATGATGTGTGAGGTGATTGGTACTTAGCAGGAGGGGAGTGGCAAAGGCTGGTTTAAATTTAGCACTGGAGGGGGCGGGTGAAATTTGGAAGCAGGTAGGAGGGCAGAGCGAGGGTGAGCAGAGCGGGGCTAACACCTACTCAGAGAGTTACCATGGGTTTTTGGTTTGTATGATTGTATGTAAGCAATGTTTTTGCCTGTACTTTAATTTGTTTTATTTTTACACCAATTGTCGCAGGAAAGAAACCCGTGCAAATTGCTGTGCAGGCACAATGAACAGAGGGGTAGGGAAGGTACGACCGCTACAGGATGACATGAATGTGCAATATACTGTTTGTGCGATTTTTCTCCAAGTATTAAGCAGAATAAAATTGTTGCTCTGATTGTACCAATTCTGAAAGCCACACAAAAAGCTGGAATTCCTGTCTCGCCATCACTTGCAGTCACACTTCTAAACAGTAAAAATCAATGATTTACAAACCAACACTGGTAAATCTGGTCTACAACCTCCCTTTTCTACCTACAAAAAAAAAAATAAATAAATAAAATAAAATATAAAGCAAAATAATTCTCCTTCTACCAGGCAACTGCACGGATCAGTCACAAACCAACCTGTTCTTTCTAGGCTTTTGTAAACTGGCTAAAACCTTGTTTACCCTCATACTGCCTTTTGTAGTTGCCAACCTGATGAACCTAAAGGCGTTACTGCTTAAATGCCAGGAGTCTAAACAAGAAGCTCCACTCCTTGTATCTATCTAAATCCTCCTTACCCTGGAGGATTTAGATATCTGCAGTTATTGAGACATTGTTGAAATCATGGAGGTCATCCCAGCAGTGCAAGGTTATGATGCCTTCCAACATTCAGACCAACTACTGCACAGGAAGGGAAGGGACAAAAGGTGAAGATGTCAATTTACATCAGAAAAAAAAAAAACAACACACCCCACAGCTGGTCAAATAGTATGACACACCAGCGTTTCTTCATGGCCAAACTTACAGTGCAATGCCAGCAAGGTGAAAACTCAGTCTATACAAGCAACTCAAGGGACTAAATCAAGGCCATCAAATCCAAATTTGTGGTTAAAATAGCATCCCAAGCCAAAGACAACCACAAAAGGCTTTCAGCCATGTTTGGGATCTTAAAGGCCATGAACACTAATGTGCCAAAATAAATGCAAATGAAGCCAACTACAATGAGCTGGAAGATACAGCAACTCTGTTGGTTGACAAATTTAGCTTCAGTTTCCACACACACCCCCCCCACCCTGCTAGAAGCCCCTTAGGAAATGCCATCAAGCATACGGTCTAACTTTCACTAAGGAACAGGTTCCTCAATGAACTCTCCAAGGCCAAGAACACTGAACGGACAGACTCTAATATCCCAGGATGCCCCCTTAAGAGCATGAAACATGAGCTATTAGGACCACTAAAAATCACCATTTAACTTTAGCATCCAGACAGAGTTTGGGTCAAGCAAGAAGTGGACTGCACTGGTATAGTTGGTACCAGAAAACTGTGGACATTGCTCCATTTGTCAGTATGTTAACTCTAGTGATTCATTCCCTATTAACGGCCACATTTATCATATTAAGGGTAGATTTACTTGCAACACTGTTGGCATAGTGTATTTAGCCCGGTGTACTTCATGTAAGGTATTTTATGTGGGTAAAAGTAAGAGACATTTTAAAAGGCAGGTGTATGAACACATTTTAGATATAAAGAATTGTAAAAGTTCAAATGCATTGTATAGACATATTGAAAGATATTGTTTGTTTGTGTCTTTCGGCTTTTCCCGGTTAGGGGTCTCCACAGCGGAACTCCGGTCCGCTAATGATTGGCAGTAGAGTTTTACATGCTGGCTTGCCGGGCCTAACACACAACCTTCAATGAAGGAATGCCCATTCACGCATGTCGCCACACAGAAGACGCTCTGAGAATCGAACGGGCAACATCTAACTGTGAGGTGTCAACGCTACCGCAGCACCACCACCACCGCAGTCAGACATATTGAAAGATATAAACAGCATAATTTTAATTTTATGATTTTAGAACAAATTAAAACAGATGGACAGGGATGGTTTATTGAGGAACATTTAGAAATGTCTGAACTAAAATGGCAGTTGATTTTAAATGCTTGTAACCATCCTGGTCTAAAATTATGTTTGTTCCATTAATTTTGTTTTAAAATTGAAGTATTATGGTATGTAATGGGTTAATGGTTTTAGAAACTCAGTTTTTAAATGCATTGGTGATTTTGTTACATGTGACTTTTATCAGAGGGTATAAATGGGTGTGTTTTCATAATCATAATTAAAACATGGTTCTGATGAAGTTCTTGTGAATGAAAGCTCTTAACCATTAAAGATCCTCTATCTGGAAGTGGTTCATTTGATTTTTTCTGTGGTTCTCAGTTTGTTTTAATCAGTGGATCTTATGTAGTAGTATGCTTTACAAAAAAGAAAATTATGCATCTTTATACCTTTGATCACCAAATAAGTGTATTCTGTAGATGGCCGCCATGGCAATTTTTGGAGAAATTTCAAATGTGTTTCAGGAATGTGGTCTTATATTGCTAGGCACCATCAGCAGGCCTACACTGGCACTTGGCTAATCTTTTTCTTCTGGCCAACTGGGTTACAAGAAAAGTACAGTTGTGTACACTTACCATAAATGTAGATGTTTGAGTGTATTCATTGTTGCAGTCATTACATTTGGGTAATCTGCTGGCAGGTTGCCCTCAGTCAGCCTGATTAACAAAGTCTTGGGTCCTGCGTCAGTTGCTGTCCCTTCTTCCATGACGTCAGGTCGTCAGGGGTATAAAACATGCAGCAGATGCCATTACATCAGTTTTTCTTGCCCTAGATGTCAGGTGTCCCCCAAATGGGGAGCCAAATATTTAAGTAATTAAAAACACAAAAATATATACCTCCAACAAAAGCAAATACACCAAAAAGGCTTTTAAGCATAGTAAAGGAAAGTAGAGGTATAGTAAGAGAAAAACAGGTGGTTGAAGGGTGGGTAACCAGGACTGCAACAGTGAATACACTCAAACATCTACATTTATGGTAAGTGTACACAACTGTACTATGTTCTTCGTGTTTCACTGTTGCAGTCATTACATTTGGGTAGATTCCCAAAGCTATGGTTGGGAGGATGGATTAATACAGCATTAGGACCAGCTACAAGGCCCTGCAAGACAGCAGTGGCAAAGCCAACTCTGGATTTAGAGAAGAAAGGTAAATGGTAATGTTTGGTGAACATATGAACTGAGCTCCAGGTAGCAGTTTCTAGAAATGTCTCTGGTAGGAACACCTCTGAGAAAGACTGTAGAAGTAGATGCAGCCCTGGTGAAATGAGATCTGATCCCCTGGGGGATAGTTTTACCATGGTGTATATAGCAGAAATGAATACAATGGCTTATCCATTTGGAAATAGTCTGCTTTGAAATAGCCTTTCCCTCTGCCCCTGCAGCAAATGCCACCAGTAGTAGTTCAGATTTTTAGAGATTTTGCCCTGTTTAAGTAAAATCTAAGTCGTCTGTGTACATCTAATGAATGCAAAATCCGCTCTCCCTTGTTCTGTGGATTGGGGAAGAAAGTTGGCAAATGAATGGTCTGATTAAGAGCCACACTGGATACCACCTTTAGGCATGAAGGATGGATTGGTCTTGAGAGCCACCCTGTCCGCATGAAAAATAATGAAAGGCTCCACTGCCATAAGAGCCTGTAATTCGGAAATCCTTCTAGCTGAAGTGACTGCTAAACAGAAAGCTGTTTTCCAGGAGAGAAATTTTAAGTCTGCAGTAGCAGCTGGCTCGAAAGGAGGGAGAGTGAGTTTTTCCAATACAAAATTGAGGTCCCAGGCAGGGGTTGGAGCTCTCCTGGGTGGTAAGTTTTTGGCCCCTCTGAGATACTGCTTTAGAAGAGGATGAGAGAAGAGGGGAGGTTCTGTGTTGTAATGAGCTGAAATGGCTGAGGCATGGATTTTTATAGAAGAAAAGGACAGGCCCTTGTGAAGCATCTCAGTTAAGTATTGTAAAATCTGAGGAATATTGGGCACTGCTGTGCTTATCCCTTGTGACCGATTCCAGGCACAGAATCTTTTCCATTTGTCAGCATAAGATTTTCTAGTACTAGGCCTTCTTGCCCCCAAAATGACATCCATCACAGGTTTGCTGAGGGATGCTAAGGGTGAATTTAGGCGATTACCCACGCTGCAAGAATCAAAGTTTGGAGCAGAGTGTGCAGAATTTGGTTGTTCTGCTGAGACAGTAAGTAAGGTGTCTGAGGCAGATGCCACGGTGGAAGGTGCGACATTGCGCAGGAGTGGGTACCAGTGTTGGCAAGGCCAGTCCAGAGCAATCAAAATCATTTTTGGTTTGTCCTGTTGGACTTTTAGTAGAACTTTGGAGAGCAGAGGCAGAGGGAGAAAAGCATAGACTGATAGAGCATCCACTTTCCAGGCTCTTTTGTGATGAGTTTTTGTGCAGAATTTGTCCAACTGACAGATCTTTTTGCCTCACCCCAGAACTATGCCTGGACTCCCCCCCCCCCCCCCCATTTGGGTGTCAACATGTTGAAAATCTGTGGTTCTGTTTCCATTTGTGTGGGTCCATAAGATTTCTGCTTATTTCGTCTGCCAGAGTATTCAGCTTTCCTGGCAGGAATTGAGCTTGTAGTTGTATTTGATAGGTCAAGGCAGTGTTCCACAATGCCATGGCTAGTCTGCAAAGGGGGTAGGAGTGTACCACCCTGCTTGTTTATGTATCACATAACTGTGGTGTTGTCTGTCTTCATCATTAATTGTCCTGGATGAAGATAGTCCTTGAAGGCTGTCAGTGCATTCTGTACAGCTAGCATCTCTTTTTGATTGATATGAAGGTGCATTTGATTTGGGCTCCATTTGCCCTGAATGCACTTCCCTGCCAGATGAGCCCCCCCAAGCATAGTCTGATGCGTCTGTAGTTAGGGTTTGGGCGGCAGGGGGTGGAGTGAATGGCAGTCTCTTGTTTTGGTGGCAGGCCTCTGCCCGCCATAAGAACTCTAGTTGCAGCCAAGGTACGATAGGAATCAGTTTCCAGGCTGTGACAATGTTGACTCCATAAATTCTTTAAGTACCACTGAAGTTTCCTCATCTGCAGTCTTACATATGGAATTAGAAGAATGCAGGAGGCCATGAACTCCAAGGCTTGCAGAATTTGTCTTGCAGATAGCAGGGTTTTTGTGGCCACCTGTTTGAAGTAAGTTACCACATGAATTTGCTTTTCTGGCATAAGGTAAGCCATCTGGGCAGTTGTACTCAAGCTTGCACCCAGGAATGTAATTTTTTGAGAGGGTACCAGTTGTGATTTCTTTTCATTTATGGTGTACCCTAGATAAGTTAGAACCCTTTTTACAAACGCCAGATGTTTTAGAAGAATGTCCCTGTTTTCTGCCTGAATTAGATAATCGTCCAGGTATGGATATATTTGAATATTTCTTTGTCTGCAAAATGCAATTACTGGAGCCAGACGCTTTGTGAAGACCATGGCCACAGTAGATAAGCCAAAGGGCAGTGCAGAGAACTGGTAATGCAAGTAGCCTGCTTTGAAGCTGAGGTATCTTCTGCAAGATTCCCCGATTGGGATATGCAGGTAAGCCTCTTTTAAGTCTAGAGTTACCAACCAGGCATCTTTGCCTAGCATAGGAAGTAACTGTTGAAGAGTCAGCATCTTGAATTTTGGAATGTCCAGAAATGTGTTTACAGCAGATAAGTCCAGAATTGGACGCCATGATTTGTCTTTTCTGGGTACCAGGAAAAGTCTTGAATAGAAACCTTGTCCCTTTTCCTCTTCTGGTACTGGTTGAATAGCCCCCATGTTCATGAGGGACAGTACTTGTTTCTGGGCCTCTGCCCACTGGTTTGGGGGCAGGTCTGGCCATCCGTTTGGGATTGGCAACTTGTGGAAACGAAATCTGTATCCCTGGGATACTATATTTAAAACCCATTTGTCCTGGGTTATAATTTGCCAGTTTCTTGCATGAAGTGCCAGTCCCCCCCCCCCCAAAAGGGCGGCTAAAAGGTAAGTGTAAAGGGAAGACATTGAGACTGTTTACCATAGGGAGGTGCCTTGTTGTTTCCAGATTTGGAAGAGGAGGCACCACTCCATTGTTTTGTTCTAAAAGTCCCTTGTGACTGAAACCTGGAATCTTTGGAATGTCTGGGTTTGACTCGAGTGGCTCTCGAAGGAACTGGAAAGGATCAGTTCTTAGTAGGCCAGTGCCTACTAAATCTTGGAGGTTGCACTTATAAGAAATCTTTCACAGTTTGCATAGATTTAGCTTCATCTTCCATCTTTTTTAAAACTTCTTCAGCCTTATTACCAAAGAGAGACTGTCCTGTTGCAAAGGAGTATCCAACAATTTTGCTTTAACATGATCAGGCAGAGTTTGCTCTTTGAGCCAAGCATGCCTTCTTAGCACAGAACCAGTCACAGCAACCCTGAAAGTGGCCTCCAAAGAATCAAAACCACATTGCAAAGTACGCTTTCCAACTTGTTCAGCTGAATGCAATAAATCCTGTAAATCTTTACTTTCTACACAGTCAGAAATTAACATCATTTTCTGTTTAAGCAGTCCCACGATATGCTGCTGATATTTAAGCATATGAAATTAACAGTTTAAAGCCCTGATTGCCAAGGTTGCAGAAGTGTAAACCCTCTTACCCCATCTATCCAGCGCCCTGGAATCTCTATCAGAAAGGGTAGGATTTTTAGCAGTAGAGGCCTTAATGCCCTTGGGACCCTGAGAAATGGTTTCAGGATCTGCAATTAGATTTTTGAAAATGAATTTGTGGGAGTCAGGAACCCTGTAGTATCGGACTTACAAGGAGCCGAAGGCAGAGAATCAGGAGCCATACTAGATTCTGAAAAAGCATCAACAACAATGTTTAGAACAGGAGGTACAGCCAAAGGCCTATGCTGAGGAAGAAGAAGAAAATCCTTAAGTCTCTTTTTAGATTCAGAGAAATCCTGACTTTCCCAGTGGAAATGTTCCCTTAAGGTATGTAAAGTTTCCCCAAAAGAAAAATCCTCAGGGGGAGAAGCAGAAGGAATGGAATCTTCTGCATCAGAGTCCTCATAAGTAGATATAGACAAATCCTGTTCCATTAGAAGAGTCAGAAGAAACAGAATCCTGTTCAGAAGATTCATAATCAATGTTTTGCCTAGGCCTCTTAGAAGGGGGGGGGGGGTTGGCTACCCCTGATCAGAGTAATTAAATCTTCAGCCATTTTGATAATTTGTTTTTTGAGCATAGGGGCCTGCACATGTGGCCCAGGCATCGTTTTTTTAGACACAGATTTAGATTTTGGCCTTAGTTTTGAAGATGGCGTCAGTCTAATATATAAATCTGTAGGCCTGAAAACACCCTCAGAAGCCGGTGCCTGTACAGCGGCTCCGGACCCATCTAAGGTAGAGACATCCGCTGGTTCCATAACTTTAGCATCTCGCGGCATATCGGACTCCGAATGGGTCTCAGTAGAGGCCTGCAAATCAGAAGTAGTGGGTATCAGGGGCTGCGAAAGCGCCTCACCGAGTACGGCGAACTGGCGACTGGCTTAGGAGAAGCATAGTCAGTTTTGGACCTTGACGGCCTGTCCTGTCTTTTTCTTTGCGTTTTTTAGGTATTTCGGTAGTCAGATTGCTAACAGACGACATTTCTGGATAATTAAAGCGTGAGCAAAAATATTTAGAGGCAAAAATACGTTTAATAGTGAGTTGATTAAATTTAGCACAAAACCGACATCAAGGTACGTTGTGGTCAGGGCCTAGGTATTTGCTTCCCACAAGTAATGCAATTATTAACTTTTACTGACATCGATAAGGAGCAAGAAAAAGTTTCCCTAACGGGGTACTTAGCTTTTTAGTTGAAGACTTCGGTTCTGAAACTCGAAAATTAAAATTTCAGGAGTCGGCCGACCGGCACTTGCGAACTACTACTGCGCCTCAGGCAACACATGGCAAGAAAGACTGATGCAATGGCTTCGGCTGCATGTTTTATACCCCTGATGACCTGACGTCATGGAAGAAGGGACAGCAACTGACGCAGGACCCGAGACTTTGTTAATCAGGCCGACTGAGGGCAACCTGCCAGCAGATTACCCAAATGTAATGACTGCAACAGTGAAACACGAAGAAAGTACAGTTTTGTACCTACCATAAATGTAGATGTCCGAACTGGATAGCATCTGCAGTCATAACAACTGGGTTGTCCTGTCGTCAGGCAGCCCTTCAGTCGGCCGGATTCCAAAGTCGGTCCCGGCTCGGCTATGTCGCACTCACCGACGTCACATCTCTGTTGGTCTTCGGGTAAAGGCATCAGCCGACGCCATTTTCCTCAGTGTTTGCCTTGCCCCAGATGCCAGTTGCCCTCTTGAAGGCTAAAATTTGGATAAATGCCAATGTTTCCAAAAGATAGAGGTAAACACAAAATAAGCATGTATGTACATATATACAAACAAATACACCATAAAAGACTCCCCACCAGCTAGCTATTAGGAGGGTAAACACCCCTAGAGTACCACAGAGGGAAGGAGGGAGGGATCTGACTGCAGATGCTATCCAGTTCGACATCTACATTTATGGTAGGTACAAAACTGTACTATGTCCTTCATGGATGCATCTGCAGTCGTAGAATACCATAGCCAACTAGGGAGGAGGAAAAATTAGATATGGTGTGTTTTAGGATCCCTTGCAGTACAGCAGTGTGGCAAACCTGCTCGATCTGAATATAGAGGCAAATTATAATGCTTGGCAAATGTATGCACGGAGGTCCAAGTATCAATAATGTCTTTGGTTGCCACTCCTCGAAGGGTGTGGTAGTGGCTGTTGCCCTTGTAGAATGAGGTCTTATGTTCTGTGGAATTGGTTTTCCATGGAAGGAGTAACAGAAACGTATGCAATTTCCTATCCATTTGGAGATTGTCTGTTTGGAAATAGCTTTTCCTTCCCTTCCTGTTGCATAGGCTACAAAAAGCTGGTCAGTTTCTGCTACTTTTGTTCTGTCCAGGTAGTAGCGTAGCTGTCTATGTACATCCGGTATGCAGTATTCTTTCCCTCTGTTTTGTGGGTTGGGAAAGAAGGTGGTAGGTGGATTGCCTGGTTTAAAGACACTCTGGATACCACCTTAGGCATAAATGTAGGATTAGTCCTCATGGACACTCTATCTTGGTGGAAGATTAGGAAGGGCTGTACTTAGGGCCTGAAGTTCAGAAACCCTCCTGGCTGAGGTTATTGCCAGTAGGAAAGCAGTTTTCCACCTAGAGATGCTAGGTGTCTGTTGCTGCTGGTGTTCAAAGGTGATATAGTGTCTTTTCTAGCACAAAGTTCAAGTCCCAGGCTGGCAATGGTGGTTTCCTTGGAGGTTTTACATTCTTCATTCCTCTGAGGAACTGCCTGAGTAAAGGATGTGAAAAGACAGGTGGATCAAAGCTGTATTCTGCTGATATAGCTGATGCATGTATCTTGATGGAGGAGTAGGACAGGCCTGTATGTAGAAGTTCTGCCAAATGCTCCAGAATGTTAGGCATATCTATGTTTGACACATCTTTTCCTCTTTCAGTACTCCAAATGACAAACCTTTTCCATTTTCCTGCATAGTTCCTTCTTGTTGAAGGTCTCCGGGCTTCAAGAATAATATCTTTAACTCTTTGGGAAAGTTCTGGATTAGCTGCTGCTATGTGATGTTCCATGCAGTCAGTTGCAACGTTTTTAGGTTTGGATGCATGATGCTGTAGTTGTTCTGAGTTAACATCAAAGGCATCAGGGGTATTGGCCACATATTGTTCGAGACATGCTCCTCAGCAGTGGGTACCAGTGTTGTCTTGGCCAGTTTGGAGCTATCAGGATTATCCTTGGACGTTCTTCCTTGATTTTAGTAATACCTTGTGTATCAAGGGAAGAGGTGGGAATGCATATGCTGTTAGGCCTTTCCAGCTGAAGGAGAGCGAATCCACTTTCCATGCCAGTGGGTGGAATGTCCTTGTGCAGAATTTTTGAGCTGGTGATTGAGAAATCTATCTGAGGCATTCCCCATTTCTTTGAGATGGTCTTGAAGATGTCGTAGCATCCATTCGTGGGCATCGGATGTGGTTCTGCTTAATATGTCTGCTAGAGTATTCTCCTTTCCCGGTACAAATATTGCCTGTAACTGGATGTTGTAGCTGAGTGCCAGGTTCCACAGCTCCAAAGTCATTCTGCATAGGGGTATGAATGAGTGCCTCCCTGTTTGTTGATGTACCACATGACTGCGGTGTTGTCTGTCCTCTTTGAGAAATGGTCTGAACTTTTGGATTGCCAGTTTTACTGCATTTTTAGGTTGATGTGCAGGTGAAGTTGATCCTGCGTCCCACTCCCTTGCACGCATTTGTCCAGCATGTGGGCCCCATCCTAGGTCTGAAGCGTCTGTTGTGATGGTCTGGTTTGCTTGACATCTGCGAAAGGTAGACCTGACCTTTGACTGGCATGCTTGAGCCCACCATAGGAACTCCTGTTTTAAGCATGGAATTAGTGGAATTTCAGTTTCTAGGCTGTGCCTGTGTTGGGACCATAAATTCTTTAGGTAAGTCTGGCAAGTGGGACCAAGATTATGCATGATGCCATGAAGCCCAAGGCCTGCAGTACTTTTCTTGCTGTTAACTTGTTCTGTTTTGTTAGAGCCAAGAAGTAAAGAGGAGTTCCAGTTAGGAATGCCATTTGTCTTACTGTGTCCAATTCCACGCCCAAGAATGTCCTTGTTTGGGATGGTATCAGCCTTGATTTTTGTAAATTGACTGTGTATCCCAGTGCTTGTAGCAAGTAAATGACCCTTTGTAAATCTGTTGTCAGCTTGCTTTTGTTGTCCCCTTGTAGCAGGCAGTCGTCCAGGTATGGGGTAAATTTGAATTCCCTGTAGTCTGCAGTGATGCCAGGCATTTTGTGAATAAATGCTGAGAATTGATAATGCTCTGATCCTGCAAGAAATCTGAGGTATCTTCTGCAGATTGGTCGAATGGGGACGCAGGTATGCCTCCTTGAGATCTAGAGTTACCAGCCAACACTCCTTGCCAGCATGGAAGAAGTTGCTGTAGGGTCAGCATTTTGAATTTTGGGACAATGATGTATGTATTTAAGGTGGACAGGTCGAGAATAGGTCTCCAACTTTTTTCCTTCTTTGAACTAGGAATAGTCTGGAGTAGAATCCCTTTCCTTGTTCTGTTGTTGGCACTCTTTCCACAGCCTCATGTTTGCTAATTGCATTATCTGTTGTAGAGCCTCTGTTTTTTGATTTGGAGGTAGGTTTGGCATTCCTCTTTTGACTGGTAAAGTGTGGAAGTGGAACCGGTAACCTTGATCTATGGTTTGTAAAATCCACTTGTCTTTTGTGATATAGTGCCAGTTCTTCGAAAATAAGGTTAATTTGCCGCCTAATGGAGCTGCTATTTGTTGTACCCTGTAAAATCTGTCTGGTTTGGCAGGGGCTGGAGGTAAAGATCTGGTGCAGAGCAGACATCATTGAAGAGGCACGTCCACACCACAGAGGACAGGAGGTATAGCTAAGGGCCTGTGCTGTAAAGGTCCTAAGTCTTTTCTGAGTCTGAGAACCTGCTGCCTGCCATTGGAACTGCCAAAGGAGAATTCTTCTGGGGGAAGCAGCTGGAATGGATTCTTCAGCATCTGAGTCTTCATAATTGGCTGGTCTGTTATGTCTGATGAATCATCAGAGGACACAGGCTCGAGATCCCCAATTAATGAAAATAAATCTTCTGCCAGAGTAAGCATTTGTGAACTAGAAGAGGGCCTGGTTGTAGGGGGTTTACCAGGCCGTTTTAGTAGTTTTGGCTGCTTTAGCCCTGGCAAAGGCCTTAATGGACATGGCGGAATGGTGTCTGATAAGTCAGTGGCAGTGGATAAAATTTCTGAGGCCGATTCTAGAGAAGTAGCAGGGCCCTCAGTGCTAGCGATAGATTCAGCTGTACTTTGATCAGTTTTTCTCGGTTTCCGGCGAGACACTGGTCATTGCTTTTTTTAAACCATGGTTTCGGGAACCGCGCGGGATGAAGGGGTCCTCTCTTTATCTCTTTTTTTAGCAGTTTTTTTCTGACATCGGCTGAAGACTGAGGAAAATGGCGCCGGCTGATGCCTTTATACGACCAACAGAGATCAGTTGTTATGACTGCAGATGCATCCATGAAGGACATTATCAGGTTTCACAATTTTGTCTACAAACCATACTAAGGAGAGGTTTCATAAACATTTTACAAACCATACTAAGGAGAGGTGGTGGTGCTGCGGTAGCGTTGTTGCCTCAAAGCAAGACGTTGTGCCATTCGATTCTCAGCTAGAGCGTTTTCTGTGTGGAGACGTGCGTGAATGGGCGTACCTTCGTTGAAGGTTGTGCGTCAGGGCTGGCAAACTTGGCACATAAAAAATCTACTGCTAATCATTAGCGGACCGGAGTTCCGCTGTGGCGACCCCTAACCGGGAAAAGCCAAAAGACACAAAACAAATTGTGACACCATGTAAGCATGGGATAACTGGCTCCTGTAGCCGAAAGACACAAACTAAGGAGAGGTTTCATAAACATTTTACAAACCATACTAACAAGAGGTTTCATAAACATTCTACAAAACTGCAACAGACTGTAACCAGTCTGAAATGTCCACTCAAATACATGCAAATATAAATACACACACACACGTCAAATACAAGAACTTTTCACAACTCGTGGAATGCCTGCATACAGGTGTAGTTATAGTAGGGGTAAAGGGGGGGCAGCTGCCCCAGGCACAAAGTGTTAGGAGGGCACAGTGGGCACGTTGGTCAGTTAGTAGTGCAACTCTGATACCACTTTTGAGATCACGACTAAAGTGCTTGCTTCAGCACATGTGGCATATGCACTAAGTGATGTGCTTTTAAAACCAAACACTTTTTTCATTTGGGGACAGACTTTTATTCTGCTCCTCATCTTAGAGTTGAGGGTTACTAGATCAGGGAGCAACACTACGTGCTACAGGAGCCAGTTATCCCATGTTTACATGGTGTAACGTGCTGTATGCAATTTGTTTGAGTCTTTCGGCTTTTCCCGGTTAGGGTCGCCACAGCGGAACTCCGGTCCGCTAATGATTGGCAGTTGATTTTTTACGTACCGGCTTGCCAGGAATGACACACAACCTTGAACGAAGGTACGCCCATTTACGCATGTCTCCACGCAGAAGACGTTCTAGCTGAGAATCGAACTGGACAGCGTCTTACTGTGAGGCAATTTGTGTGAACAGAAAATGCTATGTATACAACAGGTACATATAGTGGATATATGAAGTGTACAAACCTCTGTTAAAATGCCAGGTTTTTGTCATATAAAAAAATGAGACCACAATAAATCATTTCAAAAATTTCCCACCTTTAATGTGACCTATAATCTGTACAATTCAATTGAAAAACAAACAAATCTGTTTCAGGCCTTAAAAATAACCATTTCTGCAGAAAAAAAGTTTTTTTTTTTTTTTTTATTCTTTTTAAAATATTTAGCATTAAACATTCAAGATGCAGCTGTTCCTTTGCCTTTGAAGCTACAGGCACAGTCTCAGAAAAGTTTTAGGAGTCAGTTATCCCATTATCATACTGTGACAAATGGCATGAGATTACACCAAAGCATTTTTGATGTATACAAATGTTTATATATAGAAAGCAAAATCTACCAAAAACACAGTCAATACTTTGGGTCACCTCTCAGAGAAGGTTGGTAGCAAATTGATTTCCGCCATCTGCTGTCACAGAACTGGGAAGACAGTTATACAAAGTGTAGTAAATATTGCATATAGTTGTAAATACATTTTTTATTCCAAATTTGCTTTCATGAAGCATTTTAATCTCACTATCTGTGAAACTGCATTATACCAATACTTTTTTTTAATTCTCTTGTACTATTCTCTCAGACTGAAACAGATTGGTGTTCTGGGATCACCGCTCTATCGCGGTTAAACTCAAACAAGAATGAAACCAAACCAAACAACTACCATCACATTATTGTGTGACTAACTGGGAATTAAACTGGTACGTACAGAAGACTGACTACACCTGAAAAAGTAATGACTGGAGACCATCCTTGGCAAAGCAAGCAGAACCATCCATCTCCTCCATACGGACATGTTGGATACCCCAAGGAGGACACCAGTTACGGAGCCCCTTCAGGAAGTCTTTTTTGACTGAGGCAAGTCTTTTATGACTGAGGCATCATTTGCCATGACAGCAAAGTACTGCTATAGTTCCTTTCCAGCCTCAAAAGCATATCTTCCAAGGTGGTACATCTATGATTGTTCACGCTATGTGAAAAGCAGCCAGGTCATAAGCACTCTTGGCATAAAAGAAAAGTGCCCTGATAACACCAAGGATTCTGGCACCTGAGAGACAGCTTACCATAATCTGTTTTTACTCAGCTTAGTCAGTGTAGTCCCAGCATGCCTAACTTAAGACAGTCTCCTATAAGAGACAATTACATGGTAAGCATGCTCGGACAGCCCAATTAGGAATTCAGCCTAGGTCACCCCCATTTCCAATGACACAGGTACTGAACTGAACATGCTGCTGTGGTTTGTGCATCTTAGTGCAATGCCAAGCGGCCTAGGAAGGGATTTACCTACACCACAACACATATGGATTTGGCATAACAGTGCTACGCTGCAGTGGTGATTTCTGACAATCCTATGACACAAGAGGTCTGCTTCCTGTTTTAACAAGCATCCAACTTCTCCCAGTTAGGCTTTACAACAAACTGACAGTGAACATGAGGTAGTTGCTGCACTGTCTTAAGGTACACAATACTAGCAGGCTTGCAAAAAGTCAGTTAAGAGCAAATGCTAGTAGTGTGGTATCTGGAAATTTGATAGAGGGGTTCAGAAAGAAATCACTGGACATAATCCTTTTTCAGAGGTGACCAGGGAGCAATGCCTGGTTAAGTGACCTGATCAATGTTACACAGTAGGCAAATGAGGGCTAAGGGAATCAAACCCTGTACCACAGGAACTACAGTTCACAGCCTTAACCCTTTGTGCCATATGCGAAATCACCGTTACAATAGTAGTTCTGGGTGCTATATGAACAGAAACCAAGTGAAATTAGCTACATGGTCTAACAGTGTATATTGCAATCCACTAATGGTGGTAGAAAACCAAGTAATTTTTACACACACTACCAACAAAGCAGACCCAAACGCTATGTACAGATAAAGTCATACCATGTGCAGTCTAAATATATGCACTGGTTCTACAAATGAGTATACATCTGGGTGTTACTAATGAGGTTAAAAAAAATCAAATACTATACACAGTGTGAATGCAGAATCGGATACTATATACACAGTATGGCAAGACAGAAAAATACAGGAAATGGGCATACAAGACTAGCAAGTACGGTACAATATACTCAAGCACCACAAGGCAGAGAGAGAGAGAGAGAGACACAGACAGGACATGGGCACAGGTGTCACTAAACTAGCAAGAATAGTACTATGACTCAAAAATAATACAAGATCCCAACACAGGCAAAGATGACAAGAAACATGCAGAGGTACCACGAGACTAACCTGCACAGAGCTACAACTTAAAAGTGATGTGATAAGGCAGAGCTGATGTGCAACATAGGCAAGAACATTACCATAGGAACAGCAAGCACAGTGAAACAATTCAAAAGTAAAACAGTACCAGTAGTTGTAACAGTGTGACAGGATACAGCCAATGGTACCTCAAGAATATAGTATAACAATTACAAAGTGATGCACAACTAGCACAAGCATCAGTGTCACAAAACTTTGCAAACAATTTCAAAACTGATGCACAGGTGCCCCAATTTTTGTTTTGAACAAAATTAAGTTAAAGGAGAACAATGCGATAGTAAATCACATTCCTCAACTTGTTGGGTCTTTTCATCCGCTTTATTTGACCTTACAAACACAAATTTACACAGTGTCTCTAAAAAAATATTTATTTCACTGTTTTTCTCCTCGCAAGCTTTTTTTTCCGTAGTATGTTCATTTCCGTTTGAAACTAAATTAATCCCGCCCTATAAAACCCTCTAAGTGGCTCTGAATTGCCGATGTCAGGACTACTTTACTTCTGCAGAAGTTACTAAAGAGTTCCCTCCCACAAACCGACGACATTACTCCCTTATTATCATGTTCTATACAAGTAGCCAGTGAACCTCCCAGAAAGTGATGTCACAGCTGTCCTGTCCAGCCCACTCCAACAACCTAATAAAATGCAGAATCTGCTGTGTGGAACTCCCTTTCTTTAAAAGTGAATCCTGCCGGAGCTATTCTACTGAAGGACTACATACATCTGCCTGCCTTCTATCTTTTTGGCATTAAAGTGGTTTTTAGTTTAGGTAAGTAATATTGTTTTAAATAGGATGAGTGTTAGTGAATCAATAGTAAAGATGTCTTGGGCGCATGAGTTTTTGCTCGGAGTTTGTGTTATTTTCGCTGTGATCCACGTGCTACAGTAGATTGGGGAAGTATTGAAATCTATACTTTTTACTGCTGCTAGCTTTCGAATTATGGGATATTCACTGTGTACTGCTTTGTTTTTCGATGCTGCTGCCGTTATCGCCTTTTGTAATGTCCGCGGGTGTTAGACGCAAGCTGCATGTGAGTTTGTGTTTAGTCCGTGTGTGTGTGTGAGCGAATGTAGTTGCGAGTGAGCGTTTAAGTTCAGTTAAGTCATTACTTTTGAGTGTTCCGGCTGCTGTTTTGTGTGTGTGTGTGTGTGTGTGTGTGTGTGTGTGTGTGTGTGTGTGTGTGTGAATGCTTGGACTTATTGTGTATGAATGCTGCATTTTTTTTTAATTGTGGAGTCCTTTGCGTGGTTGCCAATGAGTAATGCGGCTAGTTGGAAAGAACTCCAAATGCAAGTGCGAGTGAGCGAAAAGGTATGCTAGATAGTGTGTCTGTGTGTAGGGTATGCAACGCATTCGGCCTCCGAGTTATCTGAAGTTAGTGACAACTAGTAATAGTAACAATAATAATGCCAAAGAACCTGGTAATGGGGCTGGGACATCTATGCAGAGTGTGGGAAACGGGACGCCTGGCAATAATCCTGTGATTTGCACTGTTTACTGTATCGAGACAGATGAGAGGTTTCCTGCGTCTAGCTTTAGCGTACAAGTCAGCCCATCTGATTTAGAACAGGTAGTAGGGCTGGCCACTCCTGATGATGTTTCTCACGTTCGCGTTGTCGAAAATGGGCTTCAGGACCCTTTGCCGATGTTAAACTTCGAGAGCCAGTCTGGTTTGGGGAGTTATTACCTTTTTACAACTTGTCGTATTTGCTTGTAAGAGCAAATGATCAAACCACTACCCTGTTGCAAGAAAACACTATGCGATGAGTGCTTGAATAACTACTTGAGCTCACAGGTAAACAATGTTTGCTACACTTCACTAAACAGTAAATAAACCGGGACAGTAATAATGAAGGCAAGTTAACAAGTTACCTAAGAGTTAATTGTTTACGTTGTTAGTCAACCTGAGGAGATCATAAAGGAGTCGCCGAAGGAAATACAATTTTAAATATTCTTCGTTAAAACTAAATATTCAAATAAATTCAGGAAGACGTTCTCCCCTAATAAGCTACTTGCTATAACTAATTTGCATTTGTGTTTTGGGTATCATGAGAGAGTGCTCTTCCGGCTTCCTCATGAGGAAGGACATGAATGGAGTCACCAAGAGCAGGTTTGAGGTGAGGGGCTACTTGGTGAGCGACTTAAGAGGGGTGCTCATTTAAAGGGACGGGAAGTGGCCAGCCTGTATTGGGAAATGTAAGGTGCTGAGGCGATTCCGGAGTGTTATTACTTGGCCTGTTTTTGACATTTTAAGTTTGTGTATATGATTTTGTTCTGTGTATACTTAGTTTCTAATATTCTATATATCTGGATGTTTGTCTTTAGTATTTTGACGTTTTAGACGTTTAGTTGTCATCATGCCAAGAAGCCACTTTAGTTCAAACAGTTTGCAATGTGTATTTTTGTAGTTACTTTTATACTAATTATTAATATTACCCACACGTTTTTGAAAAGTGAGCGTTTGTCTTGGTGTTTTATTTTTTTAATATTTAAAGGTGTTTGTATTTTACTGTACAACGTAGAGTCTCGCCAGTGGTGTTTGTTGGTCTGCATCAGCTGATGATATGCTTATCCGGCTAATCTTTTGAATAGTCTTGTCTGGATGATAAACACGTTTGGGTTGCCTTTTGGTTCGTCTGTACGATTTTTTTTATTCCACCTGATCTTGATATGGGCTCCTGTGTTGTGGTTTTGGAGGTAAATTTAAAGGGCCAATATGCCCGGCACGTTCTTCTTTCCTAGCTGCTGACGGAAACGCACAAATGTGTTTCATGTAGTAGAGCAGATGAAGTTTGCTTTGTTCGTTGTGGACAACTGGCTACAGGAAAAATATTGGGCTTGAGGTAGTCTAGTAAGGAGACGATCGTTGTTTGGATCACTTTTGAGCAGTGCTGGCTTGCTTTTGGATACTGGAAATGGCTCTGCTACATACCCTGAAAACATTTTATTCCAGCATTAATTATTCATACATCCCCCACCTTTGTGTTTCGCATTATGTTCATCTTCCGGAAGGTAGATGTGTGGATAAGTTTCATTGTTGTACTAGTCACGGTGAGACATTTACAGTGTCGAACAGGCAACCCGGTGGATTTGAATGTTTACCATACCAGTGCTGTGTATACACTGAGCTTTGTAAAGCTATGTGACACTGGTTTGAGTTCCAGCAGCGATAGCCTGTAGGCATTGTATTTGGCACTGTTGATAAGTTCCTGTCCTGTTAAAGTTTTCTGCGTTTTCAGGCCCACCAGGCTGTAACTTAATGCAGATGTACTTGCTTATGAGGACATTCTCCATCTGTGAGATGGATATATTTTGCATATTGCTATACTCCAGGTGAAAAACTTGTTCTTTTGTCATGTGCACAGGGAATAAACAGTGCCCTTGGTCTTATTTCATTTCAGTTTGTATATTGTAAGATGTTTTAATGTATAGAGTACTACTGTTCACAGTATGAGCACAAAAAGTATAAGTTATTTCATTTATACCGACTTTGGCAAGACCTTCTGCTGCATGTGCAGTAATAATAGACCTCTCATTTTTGCTGCCAATATTTATGTATGAATGGGGTGGTACTTGTAGTGGGGAAAATGTAAGGGATGAGAGGTGCATAGTTACTGTTGCTGTTGTTGGAAGCTGTTTAGCTTTCTGGGTGGTGGTATGCTGATTCTCATCCTTGGGGGATAGATTAATGAATCCATATGTTTTGTTTCCATTGATGTGCAACAGAGATGTTAGTTGAGCTCAGAGCTAATCGAGTAAGTACATATTATAATCTACGCAAAGGTGATTGGCGATGTATTGGCAAGTATCAAGATGATGTAATATTTTAATTGGTAAAGTATTCTGTGCAGAATGTAAATGTTGGTGAGATGTAGACCTAGGTGGCTGTAGGATGTAACCAAGATGTTCGTGTCCTTGCTTCCTATATTGATTGTGTTTTTTTTTTTTTTTTTAAGTGCGGACTGGTCTTTGTACTGCTTGAAGTAATTGCATATTAAGGATATCTTTTTTGTAGTTCTGCTGCTGGAGTTGCACTTTGTGAACGGTAAAGAACGATAACATCTTAAGAGTTTTTAGTCTTGGTGGATGTCACTGTATGTTCCAGTTGTGTGCAAGCAGAACCCACACGGTTAGAGTATCGGGTGCCACTTCTGAAAGCAAAATCATTATCAGTGGTGTAGTACAGGGCTCAGTTCTGGGTGCTCTGTTAATTGCCATATAGTTCTCAGGACTTACAGGCTATGGTGCATTAAGTTGGCAGATGACAAAGTTTGTGTTATTCAATCTTCAGCTGCTGCGACATGGATTAGACTATGTTGACAGTTTGTGCATAATTGACAATGGTCTCACATTTAAATGAAAAATAATTCATTCTGGTAAACCAAACAGTTTCACTTACCTTTGTAGGAAATGCAGCCTCCCCCACTGCACCCCCACATCAGACACTGTTGTAAGTTCGTAGGTTCATACTAGGCTATCTGCCCAAGGGCATTTATAAGCCTAGCCCATAGTTATGTGGCTTTCGCCACCCCTGCCTATTATTTTGTTGTGCCTCTGTCAAGCAGTGACACTGAAGTAATCCCTGGGATATATCTGCGATCTCCCATCCATCACAGGTACCGGTATTTTGTTCCACAGCGTAGGGAGTCTCGGGGTGATGAATCTGTCCCTCCAGCATGTTCTATTAATAACCGTGTCAAGGTTTAAGTCTCCCGCCCTTGTGGTTCTGAGGGATCTAGATTCTTTGAGGTGAAGCATATTCATCAAATCTGGGTTTGACATGGCCTTGTATGTCAGGCACAGGTCACCTCTGAGCAAGCGGTATGAGACTGAATAGAGCTGGAGTTCTTTCAGTCGGGTAGCATAAGACATATTTTTGAGACCCTTTATCCTTTTGGTGAGGAACTTTTGGAGCCTTTCCAGCTGCTGCAGGTGTCGGGTCAGATACATTCCGAATGGGGCATTGTACTCAATCATAGGTGTACTCAATCATAGGTCTAATGAGTGATGAGTACAGGGGGACAATGACCTCCCTTGATCTAGATGTGAATCCCTTCATGATCAGTTGGGCAATGTAGAAGGTTTTCCTAACTACTTTAGCAACATGAGTGTCAAACGAAAGGCTACTGTCAACCTGGGTCCCCAGATCCCTGATGACTACTTCTGTGCTCAGTGGATTGCCACCTATATGGTAGCTAGGGGTAACCTTGTTTTTCCCGAAGGGTATGACTATGCATTTCTTGGCGTTTAACTTTAGGCCATGGCTGTGGCACCAGTTATCCGTTTCTGTGAGGCCCTTCTGAAGGATATCTGTGTCAGATGTGTTTTCGACTATGGTGCCCAGTTTGCAGTCATCTGCAAACTTTTTCAGCCATAACCCTCCTGTGTTTGCTTGTACTTCAGAAAAGTAGATGCTGAACAAGAGTGGACCCAGGACTGAGCCCTGTGGGACACCACTTGTGACAGGCTTTGAGTCTGACATGGCTCCAGCAACTCTGACCCTGTGGGTTCCGTCACTTAGCCAGTTTGCAACCCATCTTGTGATGTATGGGTTTACATTCAAGCTGATGAGTTTTTAGATGATACCTGAGTGGGGTATTGTGTCGAAGGCCTTTGCCAGGTCGAGGTAGGCTGTATGGACTGCCTTTCCCTCATCAATGGCCTTGGTGACTGCCTCGAAAAAGTCAACCAAGTTTAAAAGGCATGATCTGCCTTTGACAAAGCCAAACTGGGTTGGATCCAAAGTCTGCAAGTTCCCTATGTCTTTATTTATGAGTTCCATTATGATCCTCTCCATGGCTTTGCAGATAAGGCTTGTCAAGCTAATGGGACGTTAATTTCCAGGGTCGGTGGAGGCACCGCCCTTGTGAAGTGGGACCACAGTCGCCAGTCGCCACTCCTTGGGTACGTATCCTGAGGTGAGGCTAAGATTAAACAGCTGTCCTAACTGCGGGTTTAATTCCTCATTGAGTTCGTGGAGCACACAGCCGGGGACACCATCCGGTCCCATGGATGCTGTGTTTCTTGCCTTGGAGAGATCAGTTCTCACCTGGGCGTTGGAGATGTTTGGGGGGCTACAATCCTCTGGTATAGACATCTCTCCTTTTGGGGGGGAGGGGTGGGAGAAGTTTGCACTGAACCTGTCAGCCAGTATGTTGGCAATGTGTGTAGGTTCAGTAATCTTCACATCATTTTGAACTAATTCTGAGCATATCTGGGAGTTTCCTCCTAGGTTTCTAACATAGCTAAAGAAGACTTATGATTGTCTTTTGAGTCCTTGGCGATTTTTCTCTCAGAATTTGCCTTGGATGATTTTATGAGAGCTCTTAGTTTTTTACTTATAATGATCAAAGGTGTCTTACCTTTCAAGGATTTTGCTCTATCTTGTAGTAGCTTCCTCCTTTTGTTGTAGAGCTTGTTTATGGCTGGGGTCCACCAGACTGGACGCTTGCCTTTGGTACAAAGAGTCTTAGTTTTGTTTGAGATTGCCTGATCCATGCAGTCCTGTAGGTGCTGGTAGAAGGCATTTGTAAGTGATTCAGTGGTTTGAGTAATGTTTACCACTGGCTCAGGGGCCGTAAAGGAGACCACACTAGTTTTTAGAAGTGTGAAGTCGGCTTTTGAGAAGTTTTTCACTGTGGTCTTTTTTATTTCAGGTAGGGGTGGGATAAGGACCTCCAGCGAGATTAGTTTATGATCTGATCTCACCAATGAGGGGTATACTTCCAGTGTTGAACATTGTGATCCCATGTTCGTGATGATGAGATCAAGTATGTTTTCTCCTCTTGTGGGGATGGTGACTAGTTGTTCCATGGTATTTGAGTTTATGAACTCCAGGAACCTTTGGGCTAGAGTGTTTGGGCTTGAGTAGTGTTCCCAGTCTATATTAGGGTAGTTGAAGTCACCTAGTATGATGGTGTTTGGAGATACATTTATCCCCTCTAATGTTTTCAGGAAGGCCATGTGAGGTTCCTGAGTTTGAGAGGGTGGCCTGTAACATGCTACAAATTGCAGAGCAGTCTTGCCTATGGTTAATTGCACCTGGATGGTCTCCGATGCATCGTGCGTTGCCACCAACCTTGAGGTGTGGGTGTCCTTTATGAATATGGACACCCCCCCCTCCTTTCTTGGTGTTGTCCGGATTTTGGGGCCGGAACGCATGATATGAGGTGAAACCTGATAGTGCTGGGGTGCTCTCAGGAGCCTTGAACCAGGTTTCTGTCACAGCACAGACATCGATGTTCTCCATACTGAGAAGGGCCTCGAGTGCATGCATCTTGAGGTTGAGACTTCTGGCATTGAGCAGCATTACCCTTAGTTTTTTTCCTTTTTTGTGTTCTAGGGTGGTAGGTTTAGAATTTGAGCCTTGCCTAAAAAAGGCACTATGGGGGTGGCAAGAGCCTTTGCCAATATCCGGAAGCCTAGTGATCTGAGTACTCTTGTAGATTCCTTATCATTTGACCATCGTGTCATCCACAATAGTTAGGCCAGATAAAAGCCTTTCCAATCTAGTTTTCAAGGGTATTGCCACTAGATAGAGAAATCTTAATTTTCTTTACTTGTTTCTTATCAGACCCACAGTTCAACGTAATGCACGTTTTGGCATGTATTCATCTAAACATAACAAAACACGAGAAAATTCTGTGATTAATAACTAAGATTTAGAGATCACCGATCTTGTAAGGAGAGACTGGCAGTCCTATATTTGTACTTGGTCTCTTGCAGACTCCTCTTTGACATCTGTGTAGGTTTTCTTTGCATTGAAAGATCCAACCCTATTCTCCCATTCATTTGTAGAACTAATGGTACCAAATGCTTGGTCAAAGGAACTAAACCTCCATCAGTGGATAAATAAGATGTTGGCATGATAGTCATATCCCAGCATATACCTCACCTCTGGAACAAACTTCCTGTACATGTCAAGCAGAGTAGCACCCTTGCCACCTTGAGGGTAATCCTGGATCATTTTTAATTGGCAACCTTACATTTTCTAGTCTTTCATCCATTCATGTAAGGTTCTTACACGGCATTGTATGTTCACAAACACCCTATATTGTAGTGTTCTTGCCCTTCTTCCTGGGAAAGGGAAACCTCTCATGATGGGAGCACATTTCTGTCTCCTGAATGTGTGTAACTGTCATAGACTGTTTGGTTCCTCTCACTTTCAGTTAGTTTACTGACTATTCCACGTTGAGCATTGATTTGGAGGTGTGCTTTTCATGTTACCGTCAGAGTCATGGGAGCTCTGCTGGCCTTCAGTGGAAAGCATCAGTGTCTTCTCATGTGAATGGTTTGGTTCTTATTCTGCATACTTATTTCAGAGAGACTGAACTGACAATTTCAGAGAAACAGTGTGCCCCTCCCCATAAAGAAATGGTAGGTAATATAAGATGAGGGATGTCCAAGCAAGCATGCTGAGCATTCTGTACCACTTCCTATTTGCATAAATGTATGCATTAATAACATTAAATATTTGGTATTAAGTAAATGTTTTTACCTTCAAATTGTTTAAATTATTTAATGAAATTTTTATTGCAATACCGTTTGGTGATTACTGTTAAATCTTAAAATTGCACTGAGCAACAGATGAAACGCTCAGGTCACCTGAAGTAACTAAACTCAAACATAATTTTGTCTACAAAAAGCCAACCCAATTCTCAAGCCTTTCTACAGAAAGGTGAGTGTAGTGTGTGCCTCCCTCTTAGTGGCATGTAATTGTCCTAAGCTACACTAGTGGTGTATTCTCAACACAGAACATGTCGAATTGTGTGTGTGTGTATATGTATGTATGTGTGTGTGTGTGTGTGTGTGTGTGTGTATATGTGTATGTGTATGTGTGTGTGTATGTGTATATATATATATATATATATATATATATATATATATATATATATATATATATATATATATATATATATATATATAATTCTGTTTTTGTAGCTAAGTGGGGGTACTCGTCACTTCACGCATCTTGGGTGCAGAAGAACAAAGCAGTGGTGCTTGTGCATTGTTTTCTGCAGTATTGGGTTACATTACTGACAACATTGTTTGATCTACAAACTATTTCTCATCATTATTGTAAAAGTTATTTGGCGTGCCGTTTTCATAATTTGTCATTGTACTGCATGGAAGCTGGAGCATATGTTGGTTACATATGGACTTTTTAACACATGTCAGAGCTGTGGCCATAAACCCAGTTTTACTTTGTTCAATAGTTTCAGTTTTGGTGGCCAAAAACTTTATACTGTTGGTGCCCATGAAGAAGTGCCACAGGTTTATGATTGTGTGTGTCTCTGGCAATATGTAGAAAGGCTTGTGTATAATAATTAGAGAGTTTTCTTTTATAATTGGGTTGAGATGTAGAAAGGAGAACAACATGTGGCAAGAGGCAATGTATTTTAAGATACTGTTTGTGACTTACTGATGAAGTGTTGGAACCAGTTATAGGAAATGTAAATAAGCTAAGATTTCCTGGTTGACTTGGCCATGTTGGTATGTTTTTATTTTTTGCATTGTAAGGATGACCAAAATCTATATTCTTGCCTTTCTTCAAAATAAGTGTTCACATAAATACTTGCCATACATAAATTTACGATTGCAGATGACATCAGATAATGCATTGAGGGTGTGTTGACACGACTGTGTGTCGGGTGTGTTGACATGGTTATGTTTAAACACGTCTGTCATCCTCATAATAACTTGAAATGTAGTTTAATTAAAGAAAATGCACTTGCAATTTACAGGCCATAATTTAATTTTTTTCAGGTAGTCCAGATCCTGGTATATTGTATACCATTAGACTTAGGGAGAGGTTTCATTATGTGGAAGTAAGCAGACCTAGTTTCAGTGAAAGCTCTGTGGTTGATTGCAGGTAGGAAGTTGCATGATGTGGAGCCAATGTTTTTTATTAATTTTAATGAATTTGTCATTTCAAAGTATGGTTTTCTTTGATGTAAAAGAAGGCAGGATTGAATGTGCCATATAATGCTTAACTGAAAATAATGGGATAGAAACATTATATGCGATGTATAATGTTTGCAGCTACACTTGTTTCAATGGTGTCTGATGCATAACTATTTTTGGGCCTGTGTCCCAATATTACTTTTCACTTTGTCCAGAATTCTTGCTATAAGGTTGAGAGGTATGGTTCCATGCTAAATCAGAAGGTTGTATTTACCTTGGAACACATTTCTGCATAAATATGAGAAAAAGAGCGTTTTTAATATCTCCACTTATTTCCAATATAAACTGCCATGTAACCTTGCAAATAGCTTTCATATTATGCTACTTTAATTCTTTTGGTATTGACAGGTATGCCTCAGTGGTTTGGATGTAAGCATAGTGTGCTGTGACTGATTTCTTGCAGCAGTCTCTGGTTTACTTATCACAATAACTTTTCTGTGTTACTGGGTGTGTGATCAATTTAACAGTTAAAACAAGGTATTCCAAATTTATATAAAGACATAATAAAGTAATCCTTTCTTCACTTGTGAGCTAGTGACAGAGTGTGGGAATTTGTTTTTTTTTTCAAAAGCGATGGTCAGCATTACATCTTAGTAAACGGTCAGTCTGTGAATAACTTCAGCACAAATTAAAATGTCTGAATGTCCAATGACTTTAGATTGGAGGGAAGTTATGTTTACTCCAGTATATAGTATGATCTTAGAGATTTAATAGATTGCTTAATTCAATTTTTGCGGAGCAGTTTGATTTATTGATGGTCCTTTTGGTGGTGGGAAATTGCATGGATGAATCCATCTCTATTATGTATTCTTTTCAGATATTTTGACTTCCAGAAAGTTTCAATCAGTGAGACTGTGTCATGTGATTACTGAGGTTGCCTATTTTACAAGTAGGGGCTCATTTTGTGTGTGTGTGAGAGAGATTTAATATGTTTACTGAATATATTTTTGCAAATGGAATTCGTAGTGAAATAGGCACCTCTTCTTAGACAAGTAGATTTGAGTAACCAATATTAGATCTCAGCCATCCAGCTGGGAAAGTTTAGTATGTGGATTTTCCTTCCTGTTTGATGCAGGCTATGCTGCTTGCTTAAGGAGTATACTCATGGCTATCCATCCAGTTGTACTGTTGAACTACATTGTTTGATAATGAGAGGAGCTTTTTACAGAAGTTGAAAGTTTTTGTGTCAAGAACCTGTCCATAAAAAGTGGCTTTTTTATGTTGCAGTGAAGGCTGTGGTCTTTTTGTGGTGAGTCTATTAAATATAACAAGTATTTCTGATGTGGCGAGTCTCTTAAGGCAGGATCTTTCTTAGCCTGGAAAGCAAGCCAGTGATGAAATTTATAGGGGCCAGTGAGAGACAGAGGAAAGCAAGAAGCTTTTTAGTCTGTTTGGATAACTAAGTGAAGTTAGTCCTTTGACTTATTTTGTTATAAATGGTTGTACTCTTTCTTTTGGCATGTGGTTTTGCTGAGGCACGTGCCAAAAGCGGTGATGCGCTCAATAATTGCACTTGTAAAGGAAGAATACAGGGATGTTATGACCTCCTTGAAGCCGTGACAGACGGCACAAGAGTCCTGCAGGTGTAAAGGTCCCAGGCAATACACGCAAGAAGTGTGACCGTCTGTCAGACATCTTCTGACAGCACGAGTCACACTTCTTAAAACCTGAGACCTTCGATTCTTTACACATTATCTAAAATGACAACACCAGTGCAATCACTCACACAAACACACAGATTACACTACAAATTAAATTAAATTAACTTAATTAACAAAGATCCTGACAGAAAACACACACACTCCAACTACTAGGAGGGGTGTGAAGGGGCCTAAGGGAAAAACCCTTAGAAAAATTTTAAGGAAAGGGCAGATATTTCTAAAGGAGTGCTAACAAACTAAATTACTATAGAAAAACTAATTTAAAGTGGGTCTAAGTTTGACTAGAACTTTAGAAAATTAACAAACCTGCAGAGCCGGTTGGAAAAGCACCTCGTCAGCTAAGCGGCAAAGGAGATCTGGGGAGTTACCGCCTAGCATTGTGGGGTATGTCTGTATCAAGGCTAGAGTACTTCAGTCTGTGGGACTGATTGGCGTTGCTTAGCAGATGTCTATGATTATTTGTTTGAAGCAAGTTATTGTAACTATTAAAAACAAGGTTTGTCTGTGGCGGTTCACTTGGGGGGGGGGTCTAATATGGATGATGGTTGGTAATCATGGGTGCAAGTGTGTGGATGAATTGGGGTGGAAGGGCTGTGTAAAGTTCCTGAAGTGTACCTTGAGGTCTGTGGGTTGCAGTGCTGTTCCTGCACAACAGTAATTTCTATACATGTTCAGAAATACTGTCTGCATGACATTATTTTCCAATAGATTACGGTGTCATTTTCAATGTGCTCCCTCAGTACATGTGGGCATGTTGACCCTTCCAGTTGCGATAGCTGTTGATTGTAGTCCTTGTCTCATGGGTTCAATAACGCAAATTGGAACACAACAGCTTTGAGTCTGACAGTTACACAGCCTGTCATGTGTTGTGGTTTTTACCATGCAACTTCAATACTGTGTCCTTCAGTTTTGGCCTATTTTTGAATCAAAAATTTTGTAAGTTATCAATGTGCTGCACCTTGTATCCATTCTTGAGTTGAAGTAATCCACTTTGATTTCTTGCATGCTTTGAACATTCATATATATTTATACATTCACTTTTTTATTGGCCTTTGCTTGTTGCTTTCAAATTATATTTCCACACTTTCACTGCTCTTGGTGCATGTAATTAACCCATACATCTGAAGTGGACACATGAAAGTAAAGATAATGTAGTAGCCTTTTACAGTAGGTTCAGCTGAGATGTTACAGTAATCCAGCCTTAAGTGGATATACGGTACAATTTCCTGATAGCTTTCTTGGTTTGCGTGAGTCCTGCAAAGGCAATAAATTACATAGTTGAAGTATGGTTTTCAGTATGGTACTGACAAAGGCAATCAATGTCGCATGTTAGTATGGATGCATTGCAGACTAACTGTAGTTTATTTTGCTAACAGAAGTGCTTTGATTTGTATATGGTCTGAATGGCGACTCACACCAAGGCCATTTACAGATGCAACTGTACTGTGGCTATGGTGTGTGGGCGCTAGCTCGGAGTAATTGCGTGCATTTTAGCGGATATGATGTCTTGCTCAGCACTGCTGGATGGACTGTGGGATATTGCTGTAAAATGGATGGATTGACACCATACATGGCATTTGCCTATTTGGTGTTGCTGAGTAATGAATTACTTTTCTTTTGCTAGCTTTTTAATGGAGAAATAGATTAGCCATGGTGCTTAACTTTGCGGAAGTTAGAATGACAGTATACTGAGTGTCACTCATTTTCTAATGAGTCATGAATTGCAACATGCTGGGACAATTCGGTCCAGTTCACAATGTATTTTTCTATCTTGTAGGTGTACAACAGCCATGCCTCAGTGCTTTGCATATGGTTGCCGTATTTCCCGAGACTGTCTGCCTCCCGGTGTATCATTCCATCGGTTTCCACGTGAAATTAAACAGTGTACCCAATGGGTGGTTAACTGTGGCAGAGATGTCGGTAATGTAAGTCAATTTGTCAAAGCTGAGGTAACCACTGTAAAGCCACGGCATTTCCTGTGTTCAAACCATTTTGAAGAGAGCCAGTTTGAACTGAATTTCATGCATCAGTTACTTCCAGAGGGCATGAAGCCACGACGTCCGATTAGGAGACTAATTAGTAATGCGGTGCCTACACTATTTTGTTTCTCCACGAAAAATCCACGGGCATCAACAATACGTCGCCTTCGGCGCAAACAACACACAAATGTAAGTAATCTTCAAATATTTGCTTATTTTTTCGCAAATCTGTCCAGTAAGTGCTGTGGACATCGGAATGGCTATTATAACTATGACTTTTGTGACCATTGAATTACTAACTACCACACAGCCCACATTGCCGGCGATTGTGACTGAACAACTGTCGCGAGACCGAAAGGTAAGTATTTGCTGCATTCGATTATTTTATTATCCTGCTGTGATTTTGGTCACCTTCCCATTGTGATGAGTGGTTGAGGTTAGACTGTGTTGTCTCTGACAGACTGACAGTGCAGCAAAACGTAAAGCAAAACGTAAGCGAAGTGAACCAGCAGCTGAGTTAGTACAGCAGAATGATGAAGAGCAACCAGAAGAACGTCCGGCCTGTGCAGAACCCATGCAGGTAAGCAGGCATCCGTACTTGCAGAAAACAGACTAGACAAGCATTTCTTTGCTATACTTCTACGCTTATGTATGTCACAGTAAGCTTCATTTCTATAGGCAATATGAGAACTGCTGTTGTCCAGTAGACATGGAAGAATGTCTCTGCTCTTCACAAAAGATGGTGAAGTGTTGACAGGCTTGTAGGCTGTCATTTATACGCAATCCTGGATTCAGGGAAAACTGGTTTGAGTTGACACAGCATGTCGATGTCAGCCATGTGTAAATGGTGTTATGCAGATTCACGTTTCTATCTAACGAACAATTCATGGTAAACAGTCGATTTAAGGAGAATATTTTTATTAATGCTTTTTTACTAAGGGGGAAATTACTGCACTAGTTCACAACAAACTTGTGCAGCATACTGAAAGATTCACATAAGAATGTGAAACGTAAAAACAAAGTTATCTGAAGGGAGGCACCTGCTCAGAACGCAAAGAAATTTGGCAATTTGGTTTAATGTCTGAAAATTGGTTGCCATGTGTATAATTTCGTCAACTGAAAAGCAGCCACTGCGGTGGATATACTCTTCCACCGTTTCTTCCTATATTTAAGGTGTTGACAGAGTACCTTCTATGACTATGACCTTATTAATGTCAATGCTATTGCAGGTGCAAGCAGCAGAATTGGAGGACGAGGTGGTGCAAGCAGCAGAATTGGAGGAAGAGGTGGTGCAAGATATCGAGGTGTACACAATGGAAATTCAGACTTGTAGTATGAAGACGGTGGCATGTCAAACAAAAAAAAAGTTTGGAAAAAAAGGTCGTAGTGTCGGAGTGCAAGCCAAGTTAGATCTGGTAAGCCGAACTTGTAAGATGATTGATGCAGCTGTACAGTTTCCAGAGGTTGCAGTGTCACCATTGACAGACCACACGTATGTCAAAAGTCCAAAGTTGTTCAGACGGAAAGGTGTGAACCGGGACTTGAAGTTAACAGTTGTACAGAATTGGGAACATGTAGCAGGAGAGTGACTGAAGATCTTCAGCAGGAGGCTAATTGCGTTAGTGAGGCATCCACAAGTAGATCCTGTACATATACACCTCTACAGATAAAGGCTTGCAGTACCCCAGTGAAGCTTCCAGCAGAACTTCTTCAGACAAGCATGATTAGTGAATCCTCATTTTCACACTGTGGAAGTGATGACAATGAGAAGGATCCAGACTGGTGCTACCCTTCTGACAGCATGTCAACCTCTGAGATGGAAGACACAGTTGAAGAACTGGACGAAGATGAAAAAATGATAAGCGAGACCAAGTTCATTGTATTCGAATCGTGCCTTGATTCTCTACTCTTGAAACTGACATGTCCTCAATGCAAAACACCAGCAGTGGAAGTGGAAAAAGATTGAAGATGGGTTCCTGTGTATTTGTGAGGGTGTCTTGCATTAGTGGACATGAGGTTCTTGAGTGGCAAAGTCAACCGGTAATAGGTCGAATGCCAGCTGGAAATCTACTGCTTGCATCGTCTATACTTTTCAGTGGAAGTACATATGCCCATATTGCACGGTTCTGTGCATATGTAGGACTGGAATTTATAAGCGAGACAACCTTCTATTCAATTCAACGAGAGTACTTGTTTCCAGTGTTGCAACATACCTGGACTGAGCATCAGAGGCGGCTGCTGGAAGATGCAAAGGGCAAGGAAATCAGGCTAGCTGGAGACGGCCGATGCGATAGTCCTGGATACTCGGCAAAGTATTGCTGCTATAGTATGATGGACTTGGATTCAGGAAAGATCATCGATTTTGACCTGGAGCAGGTTACCACAGGAATTTCATCAGTAGCACTGGAGAAGAAAGCTTTCAAGAAATGTATGACTAATTTGCTGGATAAAAATCTAAAGATACGACTGGTGGCAACGGACAGACATCGTGGGATTAGATTCTTGATGCGGAAGGAATTTCCAGCGATTGAACATCAGTTTGATGTGTGGCATATGTCAAAAAGCCTGACAAAGAAAGTATGTGAAGCAGGAAAAAGGCAAGGTAGATGTGAATTACTGCAGTGGTGCCATAGCATTTCCAATCATCTGTGGTGGTGTTCGGAAACACGTGAAGGAGATGAAGTTGTCCTTGAGGAAAAATGGTTGTCTCTGCTCTACCATGTTACAGACCGTCACAGCTGGAGTGGTACAAAGAAGGTTTCCTGTTGCGGTCACGAGATGCCAGTGACAGACGGAGATGAGAAGAAGTGGCTCGAACAAGATGATGCATGTCACAGCTCATTAAGGAAGATTGTTACAAACCCTGCATTTCTTAAAGATCTGAAGCACATCACGAAGTTCTGCCACACTGGAAACCTCAAAGTGTTCCATGCATTACTATGCCGGTACTGCCCCAAATTTGAGCACTTCAGCTTTGCCGGAATGAAAGCAAGAATCATCCTTGCCATCCTTGACCATAATGAGAACCACAACCGGGAACAAGCTGTTGTCCGATGCCCTACAACCAAGTCAGCTTCTAAAGGAGAGCTTTGATGCAGAGTGGTGTACCCAAAGGCCAAACAGGAATGGGTGGCAAAACCAATCTTTGAGAAGCGAAAGTTCGACTACATTTATGACCTCATGTTAGAAGTGGTACGAGCCAAAAGAGGCATTTTAGAAGTTTCACCCATGTTGGTACCAACTTTGCCAAAGAATATAGCTAGATGTGAGCGACCAGAGAAGACACGGGTGATCGCAAAACACATTTCTAGATTTGGAAAAATTAATTGAAAAAGCAAGGCGATCTTTTACAGTAGCAAGTCCTGCAGTTTACTCTGGTGCTTATGTATGTTGGTAGTATATGCTGTGTGTGGACTAAACAGTGATGCTGAATGTTGTAGCAGTTTACATACTGGATTCGCGGAGATGTGTTGCTGTCTACCAGTTTAATAACTGGATTTTGATTTGTATCGTATAGTTGTGTCAAGCATGTCTGGGTATAATGTAAATCTGTGGTGTTTTAAGTAATCAATGAATGGTGATATGTGAAAGTCATTGACTGTTTATTATGCAAGTAGTAGTGTTGAGTTGGAATCTGGTGTGGCTGAATAAGAAGGTTTTACATTAACTGATTAATTTCTAGGACTTGTACTTGGTCACATTTGTGACATGGTGTTGCTGATGACATTGTTTTTGAAGTGTAAAGTTTATTTGGGTGAGCATGTTGACAGTGCACTGTAGGTAGTGTGTGCCGGTTCATGAGGAGCCAATTTATGAAGAGTACATGTGAAAAGTATTAATGAATTTGATAACGGAAATCTATGCTCGCGGCCTGAAGACTGGGTATTAATATAATACAGGTGAGTAACCATATTAATGACTTTCTGTGATAATGGAAATCTATGCTTGCGGCCTGAAGACTGGGTATTAATATAATACAGGTGAGTAACCGTATTAATGACTTTCGGTGATAATGGAAATCTATGCTTGCGGCCTGAAGACTCTGTATTAATATAATACAGGTGAGTAACCGTATTAATGACTTTCTGTGATAACTGGAATCGGTATTCATATAATGCAGGTGATTAAGACTTAAACCAATTCACGCGTAAAAATGACTTCATGCGCATCATTACATTACAAGTGGTTGTTGCAAAGTCAGATTAAGTGCAGTGATGTGTGGTGGCTAACCTTCTATCTAGCCCCCCACAGCCATGTACAGACCCTCCAAGTTTCACTTCTATCTTTGATCGGCTACCGATGCCAGTACTGTGTATTTTTAACATTCCCCAAGATCTCCTTTCAGTCACCAGTAGGGTGTATTTTTAACATTCCATAAGTCACCCCATGCATCTACCCCCACCATGTATTTCCATCTGTACTACCCACTCTGTATCCAGTCTCTGCACTGGCTTCCTCCATTGCAGGCACAGTGCCTTATATCTTGCTCAGTGTACAGATTCATCGGCGCGGACTGTTCCTATTATACAAATATTTTGTTATGTGCCATCGGAGATGTAACCAATGCTCCGATGTATATATGAATGCATAAGCTCACTAAAATGTCTGTGGCTTTGGCTCTCATTGTTAACTTGCATTTATATAAATTTTATTACTTTATTACCATGTCTGTACTTAAATATTTGTGTGGTGTCCAGTCTTGTTTTCCTAGTAAACAAATGTAAATAAAAGTAATAAATTTTGATGCAGGTGAAGCATTATCCTTTTCACTTTGACATTCAGCTTTTCACAAGTACAGTACAGGTGTACTTGGCAAGTGGAAGAAACAGGGCTGTGCAGTGTTAAGCACCTCAGTATATGTAACCTATTTTGGTTTGCCCAATAGTAAAACTTGGAGGCTATTGTAATTATTGTAAGTATTGTAATTTAAGTCATTTAATAAGTCACAGGCTGGTCTGATGGAAGACATTGATATTGGCACAATGCTGAATTGGGTTGCTATTGGCATTGGGGATTGTTGGCACTATGTATAGTCAATGTGAGGAGATGTGTTTGTAGCAGTGAATATATTTCCAATAGCATAGTAGAATGGAGCGAACAGCGTGTAGTGCATAATTATCTTGACATACTGTGTGGTATGGAACTGATATTTGGAGAATGATGGTGAGTTAGAAAAATTATTATGAGAAATGGTTAAAGAGGTATGTATTGGACAATGTTGCATATAAATATTGCACATTTGGGTGTTGTGTTAAAGCAGTTTATGTGGTAGTTGCTTGAATGGTGTTGTACCATACATGTTTCAGTCAGATTTTTGGACAGCTGCAGTTACGATATATGGAGTGACTGATTACTGATTCTTCGAAAAAGTCGGGTGTCTAGCATTAATAACATGGTACATGTGAGTGGAAGCAAGATTTGTATGCACTGAGTGTGGTGATGTGAGTGCAACTCTGACTGCAGCTGTCAGTAGTGTTGTGGTGTGAATGGACCTCTGTGATGCTGGCTACCTTGACGAGGTACAGAGGCTTCAGACAATAGTTCAAAGTCAAGATTGACAATTGTACATTGTAACCAAAAGCCAGCTTTCATTGAACAGTGACACCATATCTTTGGAGACATGGTATAGTATGTTGGATGAGTATTAAGATAAAATTGCTCTGGAAGGTATGACCTGAAGAAACATTGACATGGAATCTATGACATGAATAACTGAATATTATCTTCTACTGACAGGTGTTGTGCAAGAACCATCATGTTCAGATTTATCCATGGAGCGGTAATGTGTGGTATCCTGGCAACCTGTTATTTCATGAAAAAATTAGTGGCCTGGCTGCGGTATTGTGCAAGCTTGGAACTGACGGGGACAGTAGTTCTCCAAACATCTACTAGTACTTGGACACTGAGATGGGCTGCAGCACTGGTTTGCAGTGACCTTGTGTAAGGTAAGTGAATTACACGTGTAAATCCTTCCCAAGAAATGTGAAATGCAGTGTCCGACACTGATCCATACTGCCTGATCGTAGCTAAACATAAAATGATGATTCTGGTCTGCCTTGTGCAAGACTTGTTATGTAACTGGCAACTAAATCCGGAAAACTGTTTGTCTGATACAGTCATGAGCAAGTGGGTTTTTTTTTTTGTTTTTTTAGCACTTGGTCAGTGTTATGGAAAGTGCACTGAGGACAGTAATTTGATTACAGATATCCTGTAATATACAAAGATAGTTACTATTAAGTGAATAAGATTATGGCGAGATTGCTCGCAGGACCATATAGAAACTTTTCTGATAGGTTCATAGGTTGAAACCTATATGCCCGAAGGCATTTATAAGACTAGCCAGAATGTGTTGGCTTTCACGGGCCCATAGGATTAGTTCCTGTGCCTCTGTCCAGCAGAGCCACTGAAGTGATCAGAGGGGTAAACTTTGTCTTTCCCATCCTATCAAGGGTTTTCTTGAGTTAGCAAGGAGCTCTGCGTAATGTAGATTGGAATCTTGTTACAAAGCATGGAAAGTCTCTGGGACATTCCAGCATGTTCTATTTATTGTGGTTAGGTTTAGATCCCTAGAGCCTTTGGCTCGAGGGAATAAGTTTTCTTTAGGTGGTGCATGCCCATCAATTCTGGGTTGGACATGGCCTTGTATGTCAGGCAGAGATCACCTCTGAGCAGACATTATGCAACCGAGTAAAGCATGAGTTTCTTCACTCGAGCTGCATAGGGTATCTGTTTGAGGCCAGTGATCCTCTTGGTGAGGTGCTTCTTTAGTCTTTTTTCTAGCTGTTGCAGGTGTCTTGTAAGGTACATCAAAAATGAGGTGTTGTACTGTATGATGCGTCTGCGTACAGGGGCACAATGACCTCTTTTGATCTGGACGTAAACCCTTTTGTGATTAGGTGGGACACACAGAAGGATTTTCTAAAGACTTTGGCAATGTGATTATCAAATGAGAGATTATCTACTTTGGTGCCCGGATCCCTTAGGTGTTTCGTATTTCGGGGACTACCACCTATGTGGAAGTTTGTTTTTTTCCAAAGGGGATAACTATGCACTTTTTGACATTTAGCTTGAGGCCATGGTTTTGACACCAGGTATCTGTCTCAGTGAGACCCTTTAGTAGGATGTCCGTGTGAGCCAGAGTTTTTATAGCCCATGTATACCAAAACTACCAAAAGTCTTTTGAATAATAAACTAACAAAATCAGAATGGAATAAACTTCACAAGAGTCCTCAAACACATAAAAAAGCAAAGATTTATTCTAGCACCTGGGTGTAAAACACCTTCATGAGATTCAAATCTACAAATGCTGTTTAAATACACATTTTTATAAAAATTAAAGAATAAAATATGTTCATAGATCAGTACTAGGTTAACTGCCCTTTTGAGCCGATTTGAAACTTGCCAAGTTAGCCCATGTGAGAATCAAACGCTGAACCTTGTGTTTTTAAGGTTAACACCTTAACCATTATGTCATCCTCCCACCCCCAGACTCTTGTGCAGTTTATTCCATTGGGATTTTGGTTGTTTATTATAGCCCCTAGTTTGGGCGGCCACGGTGGTGCAGTGGTCAGCATTGCCGCCTCACAGCAAAAGGTTCTCCGGTTCGATTCTCGGCTGGGGTGCCTTCTGTGCAGAGTCTGCATGTCCTCCTTGTGGTCGCATGGGTTTCCTGCGGGTGCTCCGGTTTCTTCCCACATCCCAAAGACATTCTGCAGGTGGATTGGACACTGTAAATTGGCCCTAGGTGTGTGTGTGTGTGTGCCTTCTGTGTGGGTGCCGGGCTGGCAACTCGACACTGTAAAACTCCACTACCAATCAATGTGTGGACAAGGTGATCCGCTGTGGCAACCCCTAACCGGGAAAAAGCCGAAAGAAGAAGAATTATAGCCCCTAGTTTGCAGTTGTCTGCAAACTTGGGCAGCCATAGTACTCATGTACTTGCCTGTTCCTCAAAGTATATGCTGAACAGTAGGGGTCATGGGACTGAGCCCTGGGGAACACCACTTGTAACCGGTTTCGAGTCACACCTAGCTCTCAACTCTCCATGTGTGCTCTGTCCATAAGGCAATTAGCAACCGATGTTGTGACAGACGTTTATGTTCAGGTTGGTGAGCTTGTCTAAACAGGTATGGCATGAAATGAGAGGCAAACATTGTAACATTTCATCTTTATTGTCCATGACAAAATAGTGGCAACAGTAGTGAGACCTAATGTAATGTGAAGTCCTGCATTAACAAGACAACATCTTCCAAAGTTATGTATGCCCAGTTAGTAGAAACAGTCGCAGTTGTAGACATTCCAATTATCTGTGTAGCATTTAGTTGTGCCTAGTTGGCTACTCTTTGGCTGCAACTATCTTGTGTAGTTAGTCTGCAGTGAGGGAATAGGCAACGGAAAACATACCCGTGCTATCGAATGAGGAATTGCATGCATAAAACAAAGTTGTCTGCCAGGAAAAACTCACTGCTGTACTATTGGCAAGTTTTGTATGCAAGTATTGGGGCACTAAGGACACAGCAGCAGACGTGGACCCAGTTTTTGAATCCAAAACTGATATTGTGTAAGCAGTTAATGGCTGTCTGATCAGAAGCCCCTCCAGCAAGACTCATTTTCTGCAGTTCACACACTGTGCAGTGATAATTCAGATAATGGGCTGCTGATGAGGCCTGGGGAACCACAATTCCTTTCAAGTATGAATTGCAGGGTTTATATGTCCAGTTGTACAATAGAAGAAAAGCAATTGTACAGGCATTTGAATACCTCTTAAAAGCAAAATGCATTAGGGAATAGAAGCTTGTGTTTGGGTGAAGCTGTATGGGCATGTGAGGGCTGTTACACTGCTAATGTAAGTTTTAATACTGGTAGTTTTGGAAAATGTTCATATGAGTGTATTTCACCAGTAGACTAAAAATCGTTCTGAAAATAGGAATTCAGGAATGCATTTCTAATGCCTTAGTTCCTTAGTCAGTCCAGGGAGTGATGCATATTACCTGCCTGGGGATACCTGTTGTCTGTGTACTGATAATGCACAGATTTTCATGTTACAAGGTGACATGAAGGCATTCGCCATGGGCCACAGCAGTTTCCTTGTAGATATAGTTCTTGTAATATGTAATCTATACTGTGTGTGTGTATATAATATATATGTGTGTGTGTGTGTATATGTATGTGTGTGTGTATATATATATATATATATATATATATATATATATATATATATATATATATATATATATATATATATATATATATATATACACATACACACACACACATATATATATATATATATATATATATATATATATATATAATGCATTTGCATATGTAATATATTTGTGTTAAAGCTGAAAACAAAAATCTCCGATATATGATTAGTGATGTGGCTTTTTATAAGGAAAAACACAAAAAGGGTGTGTAAACAGGTATACTTATCAAAATGCAATTAGACACTGCCCACTATCTTGCAAAAGCCTCCATAGAACATGTTGTTGCTGTACTACATGTATTACTGTTTGCACATAGTGCTTTTCAGCATGGATCTACATCACGGTATGATCACACACTGGGCCACTGTTTTCATGTAAAAAAATTAAGAAATACACACCAGCAAACCTGTTTTCGAAATCATGTGTAACTGTTGGCATAATGGTAAACTATAAACAAAAATGTGTACATGGGCTTTACACAGGGTTGCCAGACGTCCCTATTTGGGCGGGACTGTCCCGAGATCAGTAGCCTGATCCCGAGTCCCCCCCGCCGTCGTTTAAATCGGCAGCAGCCCTTTGTTTGTTTTTTTTTTTTTTTGATTGGCCTACCATACCTGCAAATGGGCCAATCAAAAAAATTACTTCACGATTCTGTGTTCCCGATTTAAAGCTCCGTCCCGCGATTGCCATTTTGCCCGGCCCATCGGTATATCGCGAATCAATCAAAACAACACCACTCTGGACGCTCTGGTGTAATGCGGCAAACAACTGCACATTAAACACGAGAGAGTGTATATTGTTTAGTTTTTTCAGTTTTAGTTCTGAACTCTGCGGAACTGTGTTTCCCTTTTTTTTTTTTTTTTTTTTTTGGTCTTCAGTTGTTTTTTTTTTTTTTTTTTGGTTTTTTTTTTGTGAGACCTTGGTTTTTTTATCCCTACCTGGGTAAGACTTCGTATAGTGAGTCAGCAGTGATTTGAGTAAGCAGATGATACCTGAACCTTAAGCAAGTCAAAATTAGTATTTTTTGTCCATTAACTATTCAGTTTACAGCACTTAAAATATTGTGTGTATTTCAGGCAAACAGGATAGCCCTGAGAAAGTAGGTAGTTTTATTTTACAAGCATGTTTCCAAATACTCTGAACTATGCATCCCTGTTTCATGACAGGAAGCCATGGTGCTGCATAAATAAGTGTCCCACTGTTAGAAAGAAAAGGCTAGAACTAGGAAACATTGGATGAGTCAAGTCCCCTGTGGTGAGGTGTCAATCAAAGCAACAACAGGTCAAATTACTTTTATCACTTTGACAGCTTGGGAGGGGAAGTGTGAAGGGGGAGGGGAGATGATCTAATGAGCTATGGCTCAGGCATCACAAAAGAGTGCAAATTAGGATGTCTGTAAAGAAGAAGCAGTAAAACAAAGACTCCAAGTCTGTTCTTTGGCTTTGTCTCAGTTAGTTTTTTTAAGTAGGCATTTAACAGCAGTATTTTTTACTTGAAATTTACAGAATGAAAAAGCCTTGTGTATGCAGTTAAAATAAATGCAGTGACAGAAGTTTCTGAACAAAAAAGGCTGCGTGATGTAATGTGTTAAGGACAAACACTGAATTCTGGGATACATGGAGGTTTACAAAAATGTTTAACTTTCAGCAAGATGCTAGACCCCATGTGGCCAGACTCTTAAATTACATATAAAAATATTTAAAAACTTGTAAAGAGTCCCACAGTGGTGTTAAAATATTGAAAACATCTAAACATGATGAAATAAACATGTTTTTTTAGTCTGTGCATGCGGTTCTCCTTTAAGTAATGTAAGCAGCACTGACACTGGTGTCACTAAGCAATCAGTACAATAAATAACTGAAAGTACATGCGGGCTTGGGAGCTGCTGCTGTTTCTACACTTAATACAAATGCAAGTGTCACAGTTACTGGTGCTGGTTTTTGAGATGCTGTAAATTGTGCAGCTACTTAAGGGGCTATACTGCAGTTTTCCTGGAGATGGATGAAGAAAAAAGTGTCCACTGCCCAGAATATCATGTGGGTCACATGGTTATGCATAGTGCACAGCCCTGCATAAACAAGGGCAAAGATACCCACCATACCAGTAATTGAATTGGTGGGAAGAAATTAACAGAAAATGGTAGCACTCACAAGCTAGCAGAAAATATACAGAACATTGTATGCCCCTCTTCTCTCATAACAGCAAACTGCAAAACAATTTCAACAGAAAAAGAAAAACAGCAGGCACTCAAGTCTCAATATTAGATTAAAATAAACTGCCAGTTTTGCAGTCCAGCAATTACTAATGGTCAGCCGACCATATCCATTTACTATAACAGACTTTCTTTACACAAAAACAGACTGAAAGCTGCGTTACAACATGCAACTGGCTTGCACATCTATCTACTGGAAAATTTTGCTGAAATAACCATTGTGCATGTAAAAAATAAAAGAGGACAGAGGTACACTCAACAAAGGCTTTGCATGCCTAAGTAGCAAAGCTATATACAGATTTGCTAGTATAACATAAAAAAGCTAGCTACTTAAAACCACTTTGTGGCTGGACTGGGAGGGTGGCTGACGGAGGCTAAATTCCTAAGAAAGCTATTCAGCTCAGTAATACATTTTCAAACATATACTTATGATCTGAGTCAACACATTTGTCTTTTATCAGATACACAGCAAGTTTTATCATGTTTCAGGGCTCTTTATTAAGATGGCAGAGCTTACTGAATGATGACCAAGTCTTTTATAAAACACAAATAGTAGACATACTACAAAATAATGAACAGATGATTTCACTTAACAGTGGCCTCTACATACTTGCTCACTTAACGTCACTTCTTGAAGAGGCAGACTTTCATCAATAGTGATGAAATGATTACAAAACAGGGAGGAACACAACGGGGAGGACACCTTTTATTGGACTAATGCAGGATTTACAAAACATCTACTTCAGTCTTTTACCAGGAAGTAGACTAATAATATTGGACAGAGTGTTTTAAAATATTTATTTTTACATAATTAAAAACAGTACAGTGGTTCTTTTCCCCAATGGCTAGAGAGACATTTAAAAGTGTGGGGGTGGGAACCTTGGTACAAAGCTTCTATGCTTAGAATTATAACAAAGACCTCTGGAAGAAAAAAAATGTGTGTGCGCATGTCTGTCTGAAACTTAGCCCCAGAGCTCATTTTTTTATCCAATAAGTCAAAAAAGCCGTTTGCAATGTCATAAGCTTCAGAGCCCCAATTGTGCAAACTACTAACTAGGCAACTAAAAAACTCCCATAAAAATTGCATGTACAACTGTTAAGTGACTTGTTTCCCCCTAGGAAATGAACTTCTACACTCTGCTTTGTCCCCTACCAGCTTACTTGCATATAACCAACTACAGTGCTGCACACAACATACGGAAAAAAGGTTACAATAACTGCTGCACAAAATGTAATATGCCTGTGAGTCTAGGAATGATCTGGGATTTCTAACATCAGGGAAATTAACAGTTACACCACCACAAAATTGAATTTCAGCAACATACAGGGAAAAGTACAGTTGTGCACACTTACCATAAATGTAGATGTTAGGGTGTATTCACTGTTGCAGTCATTACATTTGGGTAATCTGCTGGCAAGTTGCCCTCAGTCAGCCTGATTAACAAAGTCTTGGGGTCCTGGGTCAGTTGCTGTCCTTTCTTCCATGACATCAGGGGTATAAAACATGCAGCAGACGTCATTACCTCAGTTTTTCTTGCCCCAGATGTCAGGTGCCCCCCGAATGGGAAGCAAAATAAAATTTAAAACCCAAAAAATATACCTCCAACCAAAAGCAAATACACCAAAAAGGCTTTTAAGCATAGTAACAGAAAGTAGAGGTATAGTCAGAAAAAAAACAGGGGGCTGGAGGGAGAGTAACCAGGACTGCAACAGTGAATACTCTCGAATATCTACATTTATGGTAAGTGTACACAAAGTACAGTTTTGTACCTACCATAAATGTAGATGTCCGAACAGGATAGCATCTGCAGTCATAACAAATGGGTTGTCCTGTCGTCAGGCAGCCCTTCGGTCGGCCGGATTCCAAAGTCTGGGTCCGGCTTCGGCTGATGTCGCACTTCACCCGACGTCATCTCTGCTGGTCTTCGGGTATAAAGGCATCAGCCGACGCCATTTTCCTCAGTGTTTCTTGCCCCAGATGCCAGTTGCCCTCTTGGAAAGCTAAATTTTGGATAAATGCCAATGTTTCCAAAATAGTAGAAGGCAAACACAAAAAATAAGCATGTATGTACATATATACAAACAAATACCATAAGAGACTCCCCCCCCCAGCTAGCTATTAGGAGGGTAAATACCCTAGGAGTACCACAGAGGGGAAGGAGGGTGGGTAATCCTGACTGCAGATGCTATCCTGTTTGGACATCTACATTTATGGTAGGTACAAAACTGTACTATGTCCTTCAAGGATGCATCTGCAGTCATAACAAATGGGTAGAATACCATAGCCAAACTAGGGGAGGAGGAAGAAGAATTATGGTGTAGTTAGGATCCCTTGCAATACAGCAGTGGCAAACCCTGCTCGGGATCTAGAGTATAGAGGTAAATTATAATGCTTGGCAAATGTATGCACGGAGGTCCAAGTAGCCGCCTCAATAATGTCTTTGGTTGCCACTCCTCGTAAGAAAGCTGTGGTAGTGGCTGTAGCCCTTGTAGAATGAGGTCTTATGTTCTGTGGAACTGGTTTTCCATGGTAAGTGTAACAGAATCTTATGCAATTTCCTATCCATTTGGAGAGTGTCTGTTTGGAAATTGCTTTTCCTTCCCTTCCTGTTGCATAGGCTATTAAAAGCTGGTCAGTTTTTCTGTTACCTTTGGTTCTGTCCAGGTAGTAGCGTAACTGTCTATGTACATCCAAGGTATGCAGCAGCCTTTCCCCCCTGTTCTGTGGATTGGGAAAGAAGGTAGGTAGGTGGATTGCCTGGTTTAAAGACACTCTGGATACCACCTTAGGCATAAATGTAGGATTAGTTCTCATGGACACTCTATCTTGATGGAAGATTAGGAAGGGTTGTACTGCCATTAAGGCCTGTAGTTCCGAAACCCTCCTTGCTGAAGTAATTGCCAGTAGGAAAGCAGTTTTCCATGATAGGTGTTGAAGATCTGCTGTTGCTGCTGGTTCAAATGGAGGGAGTGTCAATTTTTCTAGCACAAAGTTCAAGTCCCATGCTGGTAATGGTGGTTTCCTAGGAGGTTTTACATTCTTGATCCCTCTGAGGAATTGCCTGAGTAGAGGATGCGAAAAGACAGGTGGATCGAAGCTGTATTCTGCGGAAATAGCTGATGCATGTATCTTGATGGAGGAATAGGACAGGCCCGTATGTAGAAGCTCTGCCAAGTACTCCAGTATGTTAGCAATATCTATGTTCGACACATCTTTTCCTCTTTCAGTACTCCAAATAACAAACCTTTTCCATTTTCCTGCATAGTTCCTTCTTGTTGAAGGTCTGCGGGCTTCAAGGATAATGTCTTTAACCCTTTGGGATAAGTCTGGGTTAGTTGGTGTTATGTGATGTTCCAGGCAGTCAGTTGCAAGGTTTTTAGGTTTGGGTGCATGATGTTGTAGTTGTTCTGAGTTAACATCAAAGGCATCAGGGGTATTGACCACATTCTCCCCTGAGACATGCTCCTCAGCAAAGGATACCAGTGTTGTCTTGGCCAATTCGGAGCTATCAGAATTATCCTTGGGCGTTCCTCTTTGATTTTCAGTAGTACCTTGTGCATCAAAGGAAGAGGTGGAAATGCATATGCTGTCAGGCCTTTCCAACTGAAGGATAGAGAGTCCACCTTCCATGCAAGTGGGTGGCATGTCCTTGTGCAGAATTTTTGAGCTGGTGATTGAGTGGGGATGCGAATAGGTCTATTTGTGGCATTCCCCATTTCTTTGTGATGGCCTTGAAGATGTCGGGTGTAGCATCCATTCGTGAGCATCCGAGGTGGTTCTGCTTAACATGTCTGCTAGGGTGTTTTCTTTCCCGGCACAAATATTGCCTGTAACTGGATGTTGTAGCTCAGAGCCATATTCCAAAGGTCCAGAGTCATTCTGCATAGGGGTTATGAATGAGTGCCTCCCTGTTTGTTGATGTACCACATGACTGTGGTGTTGTCTGTCCTTATCATTAAATGGCCTTCTTTGAGGAATGGTCTGAATTTCTGGATTGCTAGTTTTACTGCCTGCATTTCTTTTTGGTTTATGTGCAGGTGCAGCTGGTCTGGAGTCCACAATCCTTGTATGCACTTGTCCAACATGTGCGCCCCCCAGCCTAGGTCTGAGGCGTCCGTTGTGATGGTTTGGTTTGCTTGAAAGTTGTGGAAGGGCAAGCCTGGGTTTGACTGGCATGCTTGAGCCCACCACAGGAACTCTTGTTTCAGGCATGGGATTAGTGGGATTTTGGTTTCTAAGCTGTGCCTGTGTTGAGACCATAAATTCTTTAGGTACCACTGTAGCTTTCTCATATGCAGTCTGGCATGGGGGACCAGGATTATGCATGATGCCATGAAGCCCAAGGCCTGCAGTACTTTTCTTGCTGTTAGTTTGTTCTGGTTTGTTAATGCCAAGAAGTAAAGAGGGAGTTGTTCTTGTTTTTCTGCAGTTAGGAATGCCATCTGTTTTACTGTGTCCAATTCCGCACCCAAGAATGTTCTTGTCTGGGATGGTATCAGTCTTGACTTTTTTAAATAGACTGTGTATCCCAGGGCTTGTAGTAAGCAAATGACTCTGTAAATCTGTTGTCAGCTTGCTTTTGTTGTCCGCTTGTAACAGGCAGTCGTCCAGGTATGGATAAATTTGGATTCCCTGTAGCCTGCAATGAGCGATTACTGATGCCAGGCATTTTGTGAATACTCTGGGCGCAATAGATAAGCCAAAGGGCAATGCTGAGAATTGATAATGCTCTGATCCTGCAAGAAATCTGAGGTATCTTCTGCAATTTGGTCGTATGGGGACGTGCAGGTATGCCTCCTTGAGATCTAGAGTTACCAGCCAACACTCCTTGCCCAGCATGGGAAGAAGTTGCTGTAGGGTCAGCATTTTGAATTTTGGGACAATGATGTATGTGTTTAAGATGGACAGGTCGAGAATAGGTCTCCAACTTTTCTCTTTTCTTGGTACTAGGAAAAATCTGGAATAGAATCCTTTGCCCTGTTGTGTTATTGGTACTCTTTCCACAGCTCTCATCTTTGTTAATTGAGCTATCTGCTTTAGAGCTTCTGTCTTTTGATTTGGAGGTAGGTTTGGCATTCCTCTTTTTACTGGTAAGGTGTGGAAGTAGAACCTGTAGCCTTGGTCTATGGTTTGCAAAATCCACTTGTCTTTTGTGATATAGTCTCAGGATCTGCAAGTGGGGCCTTGTATAGGTGGTGATGAGTGTCTGGCACCCTGTAAAATCTATCTGGTTTGGCAGGGGCTGGAGGTAAAGTATCAGGAGCAGTGCAAACATTAAATGCATCATCCACAACAGGCAGAACTGGAGGTATAGCTAAGGGCCTATGTTGTGGTAAGTGCAGAAAGGTCCTAAGCCTTTTTCTTGAATCTGAGAAATCTTGTCCCTGCCATTGGAATTGTTCTCTCATGGCATGTAAGGTTTCCCCAAAGGAAAATTCCTCTGGTGGAGAGGCAGATGGAATGGATTCTTCAGCATCGGAATCTTCATAAGTAGAAAAAGGACCCTCTGGCTGATCTGTAATGTCTGAGTCATCCGAAGAATCATCAGAGGACACTGGCTCGGGGGGCTCTGCTCTAGGTCTCTTGTCTGGAGGCTGAGAGGCCCTGTCTGGGTGAGATTGGGATCCCCTAATTAAGGAGATTAAATCCTCTGCCAGAGTAAGCATTTGTGAACTAGAAGTGGGCCTATGTGAGGGGGTCTTAACAGGCACTGACTTAACAGTTTTGGCTGCTTTAGCCCTGGCAAAGGCCTTTATAGACATGTCTGCAGGAGGCCTAGCAGCACCACGTGCTGGGGTAGAGACATCCAAAGGGATGGTGTCTGATAATTCGCTAGGAACCACAGTAGTAGGCAAAACTTCAGAGGCCGATTCATGTAAGGTAGCAGTAGCCTCAGTAGTAGTCATGGATTCGGCTGAAGATTGACCCGTTTTCTCGGTTTCGGCCGAAACCGAGACACTCGCGGCTTGCTTAACCGTGGTTTCGGCCGAAACCGCGGACCGCGAGTGTCGGTCTTTTTCTTTGCATTTTTTAACAATTTGGGTAGTCGGAGGATCCGACGGCATAATGTACGCAAAATCTGAGCCGAAAAACTGTTCAGCAAACTCCGACGACGCCTAAGTGTTCGTCGGTTGAAGGAAGCACAGGCTAAACAGGCTGCTACGTCGTGGTCTGGGCCTAAACAAGGTAGGCAGTAAGAGTGGAAATCTTTATGAGGTATTTGTTTCCCACAAGTTAGTTATTTACTTTTTCTGACATCGGCTGAGGCAAGAAAGAGTCCCCAACGGGGTACTTAGCTTTTTAGAAGTCTTCGAAGTAGTATTCGGTAGTAGTAATCTCTGGATCTGACCGACCGGCACTTGCGAACCGCTTCTGCTTCGGGCGCCACGCGGCAAGAAAGACTGAGGAAAATGGCGTCGGCTGATGCCTTTATACCCGAAGACCAGCAGAGATAACATCGGGTGAAGTGCGACATCAGCCGAAGCCGGACCCAGACTTTGGAATCCGGCCGACCGAAGGGCTGCCTGACGACAGGACAACCCATTTGTTATGACTGCAGATGCATCCTTGAAGGACATCTGTACTATGTTCTTCGTGTTTCACTGCTGCAGTCATTACATTTGGGTGGATTCCCAAAGCTATAGTTGGGAGGACGGATTTATACAGCATTAGGACCTATAAGGCCCTGCAGGACAGCAGTGGCAAAGCCAGCTCTGGATTTAGAGAAAAATTGGTAAAATGATAATGCTTGGTGAAAGTATGAATCGAACTCCAGGTAGCAGCTTCTAGAATATCCCAGGTAGGAATATCTCTGAGAAAGGCTTCAGAAGTAGATGCAGCCCTGGTGGAATGAGATCGGATCCCCTGGGGGATAAGTTTTCCATGGTGCTTACAGCAGAAATGAATGCAATGGTTTATCCATTTAGAAATGGTTTGTTTTGAAATAGCCTTTCCCTCTGCCCTTGCAGCAAATGCTACCAGCGGCTGTTCAGATTTGTTTTTTGACTGTCCAAATAGGATCTAAGTTGTCTGTGCACATCCAATGAATGCAGAATTCGTTGCCCTTTGTTCTGTGGATTGGAAAAAAAATTTGGCAAATGAATGGACTGATTAAGAGCCACACTGTATACCACCTTGGGCATGAAGGATGGATTGGTCCTGAGTGACACCCTGTCCACATGAAAGATGATGAAAGGCTCCACTGTCATAAGGGTCTGTAACTCCGATATCCTTCTAGCTGTTGTGATTGCCAGAAGGAAGGCTGTTTTCCAAGAAAGAAATTTTAAGTCTGCAGTAGCAGCTGGCTCGAAAGGAGGTAGAGTGAGTTTCTCCAATACAAAGTTAAGGTCCCAGGCAGGGGCTGGAGCTCTCCTGGGTGGTCTCGTTTTTGGCCCCTACGAGGTACTGCTTGAGCAGAGGATGAGCGAAGAGGGGAGGTTCTGTGTTATAATTAGCTGAAATGGCTGAAGTGTAGATTTTAATGAAGGAAAAAGACAGGCCCTTGTGAAGCATCTCAGTTAAGTATTGTAAAATTTGAGGTAAATTGGACGCTGCTGTGCTCATTCCTTGAGATTGATTCCAAGCATAGAATCTTTTCCATTTGTCAGCATAGATTTTCTAGTACTAGGTCTTCTCGCCTCCAAGATGACATCCATCACAGGTTTGCTGAGGGGATGACATCCATCACAGGTTTGCTGAGGGATGTTAAGGGTGAATTTAAGTGATTAGCCAAGCTGCAAGGCTCAATGTTGGGAGCTGAGGGTGCAGAATCTGGTTCTCCTGCTGAGACAGTAAAGAAGGTGTCTGAGGTAGGTGCGATGGAGATATTTGTGACACACTGCGCAGGAGCGGGTACCAGTGTTGGCGTGGCCAGTCTAGAGCAATCAAAATCATTCTTGGTTTGTCCCGTTTGACTTTTAACAGAACTTTGCAGAGCAGAGGCAGAGGTGGAAAGACGTAGACTGATAGGTTTTTTCAGCTGAAGTACAGAGCATCCACTTTCCAAACTTTGTTGTGGGGAGTCCTTGTGCAAAATTTGTCCAACTGGTAGTTCTGGGGAGAGGCAAATAGATCTATGTCTGGGCTTCCCCATTTGCTTGTCAACATGTTGAAAATCCGTGGTTCCAGTCTCCACTCGTGTGGGTCCATGAGACTTCTGCTTAGTCCATCTGCCAGTGTATTTAATTTTCCTGGCAGAAATTGAGCTTGTAGGTGCACTTGGTAGCTCAAGGCAGTGTTCCACAATGCCATGGCTAGTCTGCAGAGGGGGTAGGAATGTGTACCTCCCCTGCTTATATACTACATAACTGTAGTGCTGTCCGTCTTTACCATTAGTTGTCCTGGAAGTATGTAGTCCTTGAAGGCTCTCAGAGCATTCTGTACAGCTAACATTTCTTTTTGATTGATGTGTAGGTGCATTTGATTTGGGTTCCATTTGCCCTGAATGCACTTCCCTGCCAGGTGAGCCCCCCATGCACAGGTCTGATGCATCTGTAGTTAGGGTTTGGGCGGCAGGGGGTAGCGCGAATGGCAGTCCCTTTTTTTGGAGGCAGGCCTCTGCCCACCATAGGAACTCCAGGGGTAGGCCAGGTATGATAGGAATCATTGTTTCCAGGCTGTGACAATGTTTCCAGGCTGACACAATGTTGACTCCATAGACTTCTTAAGTACCACTGAAGTTTCCTCATATGCAGTCTTGCATATGAAATTAGAAGAATGCAGGAGGCCATGACCCCCAAGCCTTGCAGTATTTGTCTTGCAGATTGCAGGGTTTTTGTGGCCACTTGTCTGAAGTAAGTTACCAAATGAATTTGCTTTTCTGGTGTGAGGAAAGCCATCTGGGCAGTTGTATTAAAGCTTGCACCCAGGAATGTAATCTGTTGAGAGGGTACCAGTTGCGATTTATTTTAGTTTAGGGTGTACCCTAGACAAGTTAGAACCCGTTTCACAAACGCCATATGATTTAGAAGTATGGCCTGGTTTTCTGCCCGAATTAGACAATCGTCCAGGTATGGATATATTTGAATATTTCTTTGCCTGCAAAATGCAATTACTGGAGCCAGGCACTTTGTGAATACCCTGGGTGTAGTAGACAAGCCAAAGGGCAGTGCAGAGAACTGATAATGCAAGTAGCCTGCTTTGAAGCGTAGGTATCTTCTGCAAGATTCCCCGATTGGGACATGCAGGTAAGCTTCTTTTAAATCTAGAGTTGGCAACCAGGCATCTTTGCCTGGCATAGGAAGTAACCGGTGAAGAGTCAGAATCTTGAATTTTGGAATGTCCAGAAAGGTGTTTAGAGTAGACAGGTCCAGAATTGGACGCCATGATTTGTCTTTTCTGGGTACTAAGAAAAGCCTGGAATAGAAACCTTGTCCCTTTTCCTCTTCTGGTACCGGTTGAATAGCCCATGTTTAAGAGGGAAAGTACTTGTTTCTGAGCCTCTGGCCACACGTTTGGTGTTGGCAACGTGTGGAAATGAAATCTGTAACCCTGGGACACTACATTTAAAACCAATTTGTCCTGGGTTACGGGTTCCCAGTTTTTTGCATGAAAAGCAATAATTCCCCCCAAGGGGGTGGCTAAAAGGTAAGTGGCTTGGTAATTTTAAAGGAAAGTCATTGAGACTGTTTACCATATGAGGGTGGTCTTGTTATTTCCAGATTTGGAAGTGGAGGCCGCCCAATTGCTTAGGTCTGAGAGTCCCCCGAGACTGAAACCTGGTGCTTTTGGTGTGTCTGGATTCGGCTTGAGAGGATCTGGAAGGAGCTGGAAATGACCAATTCTTGGTAGGCCAGTGCCTACTAAATCTTGGAGGTTGCACTTGCAAGAAAATAAATATTTTACAGTTTGCATAGATTTAGCTTTATCTTCCATCTTTTTTAAAACTTCTTCAGCCTTATTGCCAAACAGGCGATCCTGATTTAAAAGGAACATCCAACTATTTTGATTTAACATGAACAGGCAGAGATTGCTCCTTAAGTCAAGCATGCCTTCTAAGCACAGACCCAGTAACAGCAGCCCTGCAAGAGGCCTCTAAAGAATCAAAACCACATTGCAAAGTATGTTTTTCAACTTGTTCAGCAGAATGCAATAAATCCTGTAAATCTTTATTTTCCACACAGTCAGAAATCAACATCATTTTCTGTTTAAGTAGTCCAATAATATGCTGTTGATATTTTAACATATAAAATTGGCAGTTTAAAGCCCCGATAGCCAAGGTTGCAGAAGTATGAACCTTTTTACCCCATCTATCTAGTGCCCTGGAGTCTCTATCAGAAGGGGTGGGATTTTTAGCAGTAGAAGCTTTAATGCCCTTAAGCCCTTGAGAAATGGTTTCAGGATCTGCAAAAGGATTTTTGAAAAGGAACTTGTGGGACTCAGGAACCCTGTAGTATCTGTCAGGTTTACAAGGAGCTGAAGGGCAGGGAATTGGGGGCCATTCTGGATTCCGAAAACACATCAACAATGTCTAGTACAGGAGGTATAGCCAAAGGCCTATGCTGAGGTAAAAGAACATCATCCCCAAGCCTCTTTTTTGAATCAGAGAATTCCTGACTTTCCCAGTGGAAATGCTCCCGTAAGGCATGTAAAGTTTCACCAAAAGAGAAATCCTCAGGTGGGGGGAAGCAGAGGGAATGGAATCCTCTGCATCAGAATCCTCAAAACTAGGTATGGACAAATCCAGGTCATTAGAAGAGTCAGAAGAAACAGAATCCTGATCAGAAGATTCATAGTCAAGCTCAGGCCTAGGCCTCTTAAAAGGGGGGGGGGTTGACTACCCCTGATTAGAGTAATTAGATCTTCAGCCATTTTGATCATTTGTTTTTTAGGCATAGGGGCCTGAACATGTGGCCTGGGCGTCGTTTTTTTCGACATAGATTGAGACTTAGGCCTTAGTATTGAAGGTGGAGTTGGTTTGATATGCAAGTCCGTAGGCCTGAATACACCCTCAGAAGCCGGTGCCTGCACAGTGGCTCCAGACCCATCCAAGGTAGAGACATCCGCAGGTTCCATAGCTGAAGTATCCAGTGGCATACCGGACTCCGAATGGGTCTCAGTAGAGGCCTGCGAATCAGAAGTAGCGGGAATCAGGGGCTGCGAAAGCGCCTCACTGAGTACTGGCGACTGGCTTAGGAGAAGCGTCGTCGGCAGTTTTGGACCTCAACGGCCTGTCTCTGTATTTATCTTTGCGTTTTTTTGAAATTCCTGTAGTCGGATGGCTAACCGATGACATTTCTGGATAATTAAACAGAGAACCGAAATATTTAGAGGCAAAATGTACCGACGACTGATAGTGCGCTGATTAAATAAAGCACAAAACTGACAGAAAGGTACATCGTGGTCAGGGCCTAGGCAAGGAACACAGCACAGATGAAAATCTTTATGAGGTATTTGCTTTCCACAAGTAATGCAATTATTAACTTTTACTGACATCAGTAAGGAGCAAGAAAAAGTTTCCCTAACGGGGTACTTAGCTTTAAGTTGAAGACTTAGGTTCTGAAACTCGAAAACGAAAATTTCAGGAGTCTGCCGACCGGCACTAGCAAACTGCTTCTGCTTCGGGCACGCACAGCAAGAAAGACTGAGGTAATGACGTTGGCTGCATGTTTTATACCCCTGACGAACTGACGTCATGGAAGAGGGGACAGCAACCGACGCAGGACCCAAGACTTTGTTAATCAGGCCGACTGAGGGCAACCTTCCAGCAGATTACCCAAATGTAATGACTGCAACAGTGAAACATGAAGAACATCCCTTTTTACTGTAGGCACTCACCATGAGAGATCTGTGCAAAGAGGTCCACTGGGTGCAGCTCAGAACTTTGGTACTGAGAAGGAGGCTGCTCAGCAAGCAAAGCTTTGGTGGGCTACTAACACTCAGGTCTCCCCATAATAAACCCCTCCTCCTCATCCATTTCCAGTTCAGGATCAGTGCAAAGTCCCGATTATGCATCTCAAGTACTATTCAAAGACAACAGAGTCTCTCAGAACAAAAAAAAAGTGTGGTGGATGAAATGATAGCCAATAGGTTCATAGGTTGGTACTAGGCTATCGGCCCTAGGGCCTATACAAGACTAGCCATAACAATTGCCTGGATATTTCTTCCCACAATATTTACTTCTCTGGACCCCTGTCTAGCAGGGCGACTGACATGATCCCCGGGGTGAATTTCCTATCTCCCATCCAATCATCAAGGTTCCTTTTCAAGAGGGCCAAGGAGGCACTCTGCTTGACATGTATGGGCAGTCTATTCCAGACTATGGGGAGTCTCTGGGTCAGGAATCTATCCCTCCCGCATGTTTTGTTCATTGTGATGACAAGGTTTAGATCCCTGGAGCATGTGGCTCTGAGGGATTGGGATTTCTTTAAGTGCAGCATGTCCAACAGCTCAGGGTTTGACATGGCCTTGTATGTTAAAGCAGAGATCGCCTCTGACTAGACGATATGCGACAGAGTATAGCTGGAGTTTTTTTAGTCGGTCAGCATATGGCATCTGCTTTAGGCCTGCGATTCTTTTAGTGAGGTATTTCTGTGGCTTTTCCAGCTGTTGCAGATGTCTTGTGAGGTACATACCAAACGTGGCATTATAATCTATAATAAAAGTCTAATGAGGGATGAGTAAAGTGGGACAATGACCTCCTTTTTTAGTGATTAGCTGTGCCACATAGAAGGATTTCCTGACTGTTGTGGTGATGTGGTTATCGAAACTGAGACCAGTGTCCCTAAGTTTCTCATCACACTTTCGATATTTAGTGTACTGCCACCTATGTGGCAATTCATGGGTACATGTTTTTTTCCAAAGGGGATAACTATACATTTCTTGGCATTAAGCATGAACCCAAGGCTCTGGCACCAAGCATCTGTTTCTGTAAGGCCCTTTTGTAGAATATCCACATAATTTGGGGATTCAATAATGGCTCCCAGTTTGCAGTCATCTGCGAACTTTGTTAGCCAGAGTCCCTTAGTGTTGGCCTGTACTTCAGTGAAGTAGATGCCAAACAAGAGTGGTCCCAGGATTGAACCCTGAGGTACTCCTCTTATCACTTGTCTGAGCTGGATTTGGAGTCGGCTACTTTTACAGTCTGGGTTCTGTCAGTAAGCCAGTGGGTAACCCATCGAGTGACGTAGGGATTTATGCCCAGCTTAGTAAGTTTACCTATGATTCCAGAGTGGGGGATGGTGTTGAAGGCCTTGGCAAGGTCCAGATAGGCTGTGTGGACCGCCTTACCCTCGTCCACAGCTCTGGAGACTGATTCGAAGAAGTCAGTCAGGTTCAGGAGACAAGATCGGCCCTTCACAAACCCAATCTGGGTGGGTTCCAGTGTTTGAAGGTTGCCAATGTCTTTGTTTATAAGTTCCATGATAATGCGTTGCATGCCCTTGAAGATCAGGCTCGTCAGACTGATGGGATGGTAGTTCCCGGGATTCCAAGGTGGATCCCCCCTTGTGGAGTGGGATAACTGTAGTTGTGCGCCACTCAGTGGGCACAAAGCCTGAGGTGAGGCTATGATTAAAACATGACACTTAGGTGAGGTGCCAGTTCATTTTGTAGTTCATGTAGTACATAGCCTGGGATGTCATCTGGTCCCATGGATGCAGTATTCTTAGCTTTGGAGAGTGCGGTATCTACTTGTGTGGCCGTGATTACCAGAATTTGGCAAACCTTTGGTATTGAGGTGGGCCCTTTAGGGGGTGAGAGGAGGGAGAAGCTGGCACTAAATCGATCTGCTAGGATATTGGCAATATCCTTGGGATCAGTATATTTAATGCCATTCTGTTGAAGCTCAGAGCAGATCTGAGCATTGCCATTTAGATTCTTGACATGGCTATAGAATACCTTGTGGTTGTCTTTGGAATCTTTGGCAATTTTATTTTCGTAACTAGCTTTTGAGGATTTTATGAGGGATCTCAGCTTATTACTGAGGGAGTTTTTTGCATCCTGGGATTTTCCTCTTTTCTGCAACAGTTTATTCCTTCTGTTGTATAGTTTTGTTTATAGCAGGGGATCACCAGATTGGCTTCCTTTTTTTGGAGAGCATCTTGGTTCTATTTGGGGTAGCACGATTCATGCACAAGTGGATGTGCTCGTACAGTGCCTTAGTGTAGGATTCTGCAGTCGAACTTTCAGATCCCGTCTGCATGGGTGTCATGAAGTTTGTCACTTCTGGCTTCAGTAGCATGAAGTTAGCTTTGGAGAAGTTCTTTTAAGGAGATTTCCTTACTGGGGGGGTGGGGGTGGGATGTGGATGTCAAGGGTGATTTGCTTATGGTCAGACCTGACCAATGAGGGGGTGACCACTGGTGTGGAACATCTATCATGTTGGTAATGACCAGGTCTAGGATATTGGAGCCCCTGGTGGGACAATGGATTAGTTGATCCAGGGCGTTGGAATTTACGAATTCCAAAAACCGTTGGGGAAAAAGAGTTGGTACTCTAGTAGCTTTCCCAGTTAATGGCAGGGTAGTTGAAACCACCCAGTATTAGGGTCTTTGGTTGTATCTTAATTTCTAGTGTGTTTAGAAAGGTGCAGTAAGAATTTTGGGGCATGGTGGGGGATCTGTAGCAAGCTACAATTTGGATAGCAGTCTTATCTAGTGTTAGTTGCATTTGGAGAATTTCAGATGCATTGTGTTGGGCAACTAGCCTGGATGTGTGAATATAGACACTCCTCCACCTTTAGTGTTTCGGTCTTGGTTTTGTGGCAGAAAAGTGTGGTAAGAGTTGTAGCCTGGTATTGCAGGGGTGCTCTCTGGAGCCTTGAATCAAAGTCTCAGTTACTGCACAGATATCGATGTTCTCCATTTTTAGGAGTGACAGAGTGCATTTTGGAGGTTTAGACTTCTAGCATTGAGTAGCATTACCTCCATATTTTGCATGCTTGTATCTGTTATGGTGGTGGTTTTGTCCTTTGAACTTTGCCTAAAAAAGGCACTATAGGGATGGCAAGAGCTTTAGCCAGTAACCTGAATCCCAGGGGTGACAGGTGCAGACCATCTCTGGCAAAGCATTGTGGTCTGTCGATCATGTCTTTCCATGCAGACTGATACTGGATCCCCTATGAATGAAACCAGAAGCTTAGCCAATTGTTGAAGTCAATCATTTTGTCTTTATACTGTGGTATCATTCTGGGTGAAGGCAGGATGCTACTTAGGGCTAGGGTCATACCTGCCTGGGTCACATGATCAAAGAGCTCTTCCATGTCTTTTCTCATGTAGTCCATGGAGGTACGTCTCAAGTCATTCACTCCAGCATGGACAATGACAGAGTCGTACTTGTACTTGTTGCGGAGTGACTTAAGTGCATGCGTTATGTGGCGGATCCTGGCATCAGACAGGCAGCTGACTGTAATGTTCTCCTTGTTCAGCCTGGTCAGTGGGACATCAGTGTGCCTGACTATAGAGTCACCTATGACTAAAGTGTTGGGTACACTGTCTTGCCTTAGGGGGCTGTTGTTGGATGGCACACTGGTGCTGTGAGCTGTGTGTCACTTTGGTTGTGACTAGTGTTTTGTTTGCATTTCAGCTTCGGAGGTCCTTGTTGCTTGTGCAGGTTAATGTTAAGGGCCTCCACACATATGTGGGTTTAGTGTTCCTATGTGTGGGTGTTGATGGTGTGGGTTTTGAAGGGCTATGAGTTGCTTGAGGTGTAGTGCAGGTGTTAACCTTCTCCTCTTGACTGTCTAGCACAAGCTTGGCCAGAGAGCTTTGCTTCCAGTTTGGCTATGTAAGTGCATCTCTTGCAGGTTGTAGTGTTGGGTGTAGGAGGAGAGGGTTATCTGTGTACATGAGGCAGTTGCTGCATTGCCCCAGTATGCCCAGATTCACCAGGTGGACAGAAGAAATCACCGGAAGCTGACCCTTGGACATGCCTTGTTGCTTGTGCAGGTTAATGTTAAGGGCCTCCACACATATGTGGGTTTAGTGTTCCTATGTGTGGGTGTTGATGGTGTGGGTTTTGAAGGGCTATGAGTTGCTTGAGGTGTAGTGCAGGTGTTAACCTTCTCCTCTTGACTGTCTAGCACAAGCTTGGCCAGAGAGCTTTGCTTCCAGTTTGGCTATGTAAGTGCATCTCTTGCAGGTTGTAGTGTTGGGTGTAGGAGGAGAGGGTTATCTGTGTACATGTAGCAGTTGCTGCATTGCCCCAGTATGCCCAGATTCACCAGGTGGACAGAAGAAATCACCGGAAGCTGACCCTTGGACATGCCTGTTTAGGTGCTGTTTTTTTGTAAAGTATAAGAGCGGTTTTCCCTTACCTTTGCAAGGTACTTTGCAATTATAGGCCGTTTAGTGCCTATGATTAATTTCTCCTTATTGACAAGGAGAGTGGAGTGCTTTTATCTCCTAGTGCTTTCCAGCAGGTTCTAGAGCAAGTGCTAGTTACGGGTTCAGATTTTATAGTGCTACTACTGAGAAACCAGCTAGTTCTAAGGGAAAATTTGAAGAGCAGACTTTCTGGCACCTGGAATAGTTTAACTGTAGCCTCGCAATGCTGCACAATGCGAAAAATGTGCAAACACATGCGCTTTTAAGCCAGAAAGTTGAAAGAGATAGAAGTCAGCCCAAAAAGGGTAATATAATTACAATTTCAGAGCTGGAAACCACTCCTCTAGTGTTAGATAGGCAGTACAATGCTCACCACTCCCACTGGTAAGCAGTAGGACTTCCCTCAACCACAGCAAGGTCTGGATAGCTCTGAACACAGAAAGTAAAGTCCCGAGACAAGCAAAGCCTGGGATCTGGACTGGCTAGGAAAGGTGGGAAAAGGGCAAACAAGATAGTATCTTTTTTTTTTTTTGCTAATGAACTCGTCTAAAAAGACCCACTGCTTGTGCCCACAGCTGATAAAGGAGAGGTCTGCATGATCTAAGCAACAGGGCAAACTCCCCAGCTAAACCACTCGGATGGCCCTGCAATGGAAACATACCCTTCATTATCATGGTTTCAAAAGTGGAATGTGACCAGGAAGACATGTCGTTTATAAGGTCCTGAAAAGTCATTTGATATACCTCACACACGTCCATAGAAGTATTATGGAAAAAGCCTGTGAAATGGACATGCCTTCAAAAAGTGTATTCTGAGGGTCATGAAAAAGTCATCCTGTATGAGATGAGCACCAGAAGTGGATACTGCTTAAAAGCCAGCAATACTGGCATTGTTTACATGTTTTCTTATCCTCTGTCCTTGAAAAACAGTTGACTGTCATTGTGGAAAGTCTTAGTAGTATAAACATATTACATTATCCATCTGTGCAATTCCATGAAATGCAAAAGGAATTAATTTTGCCTGAAGTAAGAGGCAGAAGATAGACAGATGTGATTATGTGGCAACCTCAGGTATAAAAGGATGCGTTAGTCCACATAGCAACTACCACTATGGGGAAACCGATTAAATGTGTCTTTAGCACTGAGACACTCCTGGTTAACTCATTCACTCTGGAGCAGCTCAGAAATGCTGCCTGCTTACTTCCACCATAGGAACAGTGCTGCCTGAGCTCAGTTTCAGATAATCAGTTTGTAATACCAAACTGAAAACAAATATAGGTTCATAGATTAGTACTAAGCTAACTGCCTTTGCAAGCCATTTTAAGCCTAGCCAATTATCCTTTGTGAGATTCAAACCCTGCACCTTGTGTTTGTAAGGCAAACACCTTAACCATTAGGCCACCCTATAACTCTTTAACCATAAGAGCTAGACTAAAAACTGAAATGGGAAAATTGTTCAATAGATGCTGACCTTTCCAACAGTGTAAATGCTGACAGTGCATATCCAAGTAATTATTAAATATTTGCCAAGCAATGCCTATATTGTGCATATTATTTACCTTCTTGGTACAACAAATCACAATATCAAGCAATGCATATATTGTGCATATTATTTACCTTCTTGGTACAACAAATCACAATATCTTGGTGAATGTACCATGTAGACCCATACAATTTGTAATTAATTTGTTTGCATGAATGTTGGCTTTAAAATGATACCTTAAACATTACGGTGTGATGCTCCATTACGAAGATATTCACAGAAATAAGAGTAATATATTTCTCATAACTGATAAAGCATAATATCTCATCACCTGTAACAGACAGATACTACTTGGTGTACAACTTGTGTGGCTCAATGTCACCTTCAAAATGATAAATACCTCATTTGTGTCGTTACCGTGCTCCCTTGCAAAGATATGGGCATAATAATGAGAAATGTTGCAAATGTATAATTTTCATAATCCTACAAGAAAAACTGAAATTTGTGCATGTGTATAGCATACAGACACACAGTTCTTTTACCATGTTGTAACTATTAATACAGTCTTCAAAATGAGGTTCTACTTAGCACATTGACGTGCTCCCTTGCAAAGTTATTTACCAAAATATGAAAAAAAATTCATAATTTCCATAACCTAAGTCCTAAACAAACTGGGATAGCTGTACATGTGCACAGTATATAGACACTATTTTACCATGTTGTAAAGACAGTCTTCAACAAGATGCATCACTTGGCACAATTACTTTCTTAATAGCAAAGTTATTTACCGAACTATGAGAAAAAAACAATTTCCGTAACAGAATTCCTAAACAATACGATACCTGTACATCTATCCAGCATACAGAAAACAGTTCTTTTTCCATCCTGTAAGTACTAATACTGCCTTCAAATGAGGTATTACTTACCCTGATTACATGTTCCCTGACAAAGTTATTTAGCACAGCAAAAAAAATCATAACTCTCATAACCATAACTGTAACCAAACTGTGATGTGAGCAGGATGGTTGACATATTGTCTTGTACGTGGTAGCACTCTCCTCAAACAGTTGTTCTTACTCAGCATGTTCACCAGCTCCCTACCACAGTTATTTGCCAAACTAAGAAAACTATATCACTACTTACATAATTCATAATCAAACGATTACCTTTACCTACGCACAGCATACAGATAGTTCTTTTACAATCTGAAAATGAAGTTTTACTCAGCATGTGTACAAGTTCACTAGCAGTTCTTTTCCTGTGTCATCAGTAGTGGACAACGGTGTTCATAAAATAATAATAATAAATAGAGTTTTACTTCACATACTGGCCCTACTTGGTCATTGCTGCTTTCCATTCATTCTCACTAGTTGCATGTTACCAATATATCATCCACAGCCGTCATCATGCCATTGTGGAGGTCAGTCAAGAATAATGCAATGCCATCCTCAGGTGAATGCCATCGCTTCTGAAAAGATGAACATCATCTGCAGCGATGCTGTCATGGCAGATTGTTGATCCACTGACCCTGTGCATCAAGCCATGCATGAACCCATTCTGTAAACATCTAGCCTTATGTGCTGCCCGTTGTCTATTTGCTGTTTTCCATATCTGGAGAGAATTATGTCAACCACACAAAATGACAACGTGGCCACCACGACTGCATGTGTTCAAAAAGTTTTCGGATTTGAAACTGTAGCCATCCGAGTGGGTGAGCGACGACATAATTCCTTCCAATGTGCAGCACAAGAATGTCAGGCTCAGGGTAGATGGAACACTTCTCTACCAACAACTGCAGGAGTCCGCTCCACTGCATACCTCTTTTTGCAATCCAGTACACCTTCACACTAGATGTGAGGAAGCTCAAGTTGTAGTGGTTTTCACTTCTGGAGGCATGGCTGGCAGCCCAGTGAATGTAGGAATGGCCACACACCCACACTCTCACTTGCTCTCCTGCTCGTGAAGCCAGAAGGGAAATGCTGCATCACAGTGGCACCCATGAGGCCATGCTTACCTAGGAAAGCAGCTCTATGGGACTGAGATGAAGAGTCTCCAAGTTCCCAACTGCCATCCAAGTCGATCACAAGATCCATGGTGTTTGGGTATGACACCCAGCAGCACAAGGGCTGTTGGCACAAATCTCTGAAGAGTTGGAGGAGATCATCCACAGCTCAACTTTCGTTGCTTGTTGGTAAAGGGGATTGGTTCCACCTTGTTTGTTGATGAGCAAACCACTGACACTGTCCATTTGGATAGCATTTATCCCTAGAGGAATGAGTTCTGAAAGGCCTGGAAAAAAAAAAAAAAAAACGTTCTGTTCTCAAAGACATTTATTTGCATTTTGATCTCTTCTGGGAACCATATAACCACAATGAGGACTTTACTGTACATCAAACAAATTGTAAAAAATGATAGAAAGAAACTGGTGGGGGATGGCTTGAAATGACACCAAGCAGACAAAAACTCAAATCTGGCTTGTGCATTGATCAATGTGATAACTACCTCTATTCAGCAGTGACAGCTGATGGGAGTTTTACCTGATAGTGGAACTGCACTTATTGTTAATGTGATAATAAGCTGCATTTCATCACTTTAAAGTTATGCATGCTCAGACACAGTTGATAACTGCTGCACATAACCTTTTGAGTAGGCATTCATTATAATTCAGTAGAAATACTATAACACTTGGATAGTACCGAGCCTTTCCTCCTACTTTCCACACAGGACTGACAAAGCCAGTAAAAATGCCCAAAATATATGGTAGCTGCATGCTGGTAGTAGTCAGCAAGTAATAACCTTTACCTCACTCAGACAACTACTTCAGCAACCCTTCCAAGTATGTATAACAGCCAGAATTAAACATTACTCCCTAATGGCTCCTTTATTAGTATATCCGAGCATACACAAGCTCTAAAATGAAACATTTGCCACGTGACCCCTTGAGTAGTATGTGCAAGCATGCACAAGAACCAAAATGAAACATTCCCACCCAATGACACCATCAGTAGTATGTCCGAGTATACACAAGCATTAAAATGAAACATTTGCCACTCATCAAGGCAAATCTGCTGCATCACAGTAATGAGTGCTTGATGTACTTGGCCGGCTTAATATATCACTATCTGTGACAATAAAACATATCACTTTACCATGTATATAACCCAAACATTACACACATACCATGTGCATATAACAAAAATGCACACACATGCATACAACACACACAAATGTACTTAAATATGTTACATGCACGCACTCTAGCGGTTCAAACAAATATATATTCCTACAATAGTCCAACTGGGAAGGGCCCTTGTCAAAAGGAGCCTTGAGAAGAAAGCTTTGTCTACTGATAAAACAGCAGGTACTGACAATTACGAAACACATTTCAGAGTAATAAAAGTATCATATTCACAGAAAACAGAAGGCATACTGGCAGCTACAATATACATTACACACTATCCATTCTAAAACACACACACTCATATGTACATATATATAAGATTTATATGAAATATTACAGATGTTGGATACAATTCTTATTTGCTCTACAGGGGAACTTGTACTGGTATATCTCCAGTTGCAAACTTGATGAAATACTAGAGCACAACATATAGTACAAGTAACATACGACTCAGACCTCCACATATACAAACGCAACAGTATTAAAGTTAAACTCTGACCCCTGCAGCAAATGACAAAGTCAAGAAAAACAACACAGCATGCCTACATCGACACTGAATCACCTAGGAAGATGTTCACAGCTGTGTACTAGGCTAATCATCCTGGAGCCTTTACAAGCCTAGCCCATAGAAGTGACCCGGAATCATGCCGCCCGGGGTTAGTTCCCAGTGCCTCCATCAAGCAGAGCCACTAGAGCGATCCCAGGAGTGCGATCCCTGGAGTGAATTTTCTATTACCCAGCCACTCAAGATTAGTCTTGGAAAGGGACAGTGAGGTGCTCTGCTTGACATGTATGTTAGTCTATTCCAGACATGTGCTTACTCATTAACTGACAGTTGTTGGAATTTAATCTCAACTGAAACTATATCTGTTGTGTAGTTTTTGTGCAACTATGAGCATTGCTTACTTCCAGCATATCAAAGTCAGAAAGCATATACACTCAACAATAGAGAAGCATGCCAGTTTTACTTCGTGAGAGGCAGTACAGGAATCACTCTGCAAGAAAAAAATGTTTTAAGGTATAGGTGCCTCAGAGTCTTCTTCCTACAGAATCTACTGAACAGATACCAAATCATACACTCTGCCATAATAGTTAGAAGTTACTGTGGAATGGTAAGTACCTAGGATTTTATTTCCCACAGACAGCAGCCAAGATGGGTCCTGCCACTCAATTTCTCTAGGGCGAACAGTTAATGAACTTCTCTCTACAAACTTTTGTTGCCAATGCCTTTTTGTAAAGCATGACAACTGTTAAGTTTAAACGATGAACGAAAACAGGTCACTTTTACAAAGCATCTTAAAAACTTCTCAGCTGCAAAGACACTGCCACAGAACAAATCAGTATTTTAGGCAGCTTCATTCTCTGTTATCCCATGGTAGTAAAACCACTGCCTCATACAGCAACAAAAAGACTAGGAAAAAAAAACTCATCAGGAAGAGATTGTTTTAGGTGACATACTGCTATACACTCATAAATGTATAAAAAAAACAATATCCAAGTTACAAAACAACCTGAGAGAATTCCGCCTACAGTGTTCTGAGCAAGGTCACAAAGACCGAACTACCCAATCTCAAGTCACTTAACTCTAGTCTACTACAATTTCTAACAAACTCTGCACTTAATATTCAAAACACATGCGGGACTCATACAGACAATTTCAAGGACTGTAATAATGCAAAGTTAAACAGAGCACAAAGTGCCAAATACCAAGAATTACGAAATGATATTAAGACTTAAATAGTCATTCAAAACACTGCAATGTAAATTCATAACAAGATTATGAAACCTGGTCATTACTGCTGATTTCTAATCTTGCTCTATTTCCAACAATGAACGAGAAAAAAAAAAATGCTACTTTCCCTATAGCGCTCACTCTGCAACCTGGAAAAAAGTTATACCTGAGAGTTCTAAAACTAACAAAAGGCTCAACAGTTTAGCCCTGTCTCCAGATTTGGACAGCAGTGTGGCTCCAACCCCGCTCCCTTATTTAGTCCGAGACTTGCAGCCAAGATTTATCCTGAGATAGTAAACAGCCCTGCCTTCATGGGCAATTTCTAACACAAGGAATGAGTGAAGCAATCAGGTCGTACCTGGACATCCTCATTTCACAGTTCATTAATCAGTACTGCAATGGGGTAAAGTGAATCATCACCATCGGTGGCCGCCATGCTGCTAGTTTCTGTCATTATTTACACATGATGGTATCCAGTGTTTTGTAAGTACTAGATAAAAATGTTTGCTTGCCGTGGCGGTGGTCAGTCGAAATCAATCACAAGTATAAAAAAAGCTATTGTAGTCTGCAATAGATTAGTGCAAGTTATAAATTCAAAAGTCTGTTTCCACTGTTCAAAAGGCAAGGGAACACTGCGGTCATCCCACGTGGTTTAAAACCAATCAATTCGCCACATTTTGCTTTTTAGCACATGGAAACTCAGACAGTTAGGTTTCACAGGAAAAAAAACTATGAAGACTAGCCCAATACGTCTCGATTAAGAATAAATAAAATGTAACTTAATGAAAAGCAATCTCGAGACATCCAAAAAAAAAAGTCAGTCCGTAACCATTCTTGGCAATGACTGAACATCCATACAACCTCAAAAGTACCGGACATTTAAAAGCGTTAGGGGAACAGAACTAACAGAACTTGCAAAAATGACATCTACAGGTTTCAATTAACTGCAGTCTGCTGTAACTAATACTATTAAGAAATAATTCCTCAGAAGAATATGAGAACTATTAATCCTCACCGAATTCTAACAAATGAAAAAGTACGTCCAAATTAGAGGCACAGAAAATCGGCTTGCTATGGAGAAGAAAGTGCACAGTGAATTGCAAACCAATTTTCTTGGAAAACTAAAATATGAACACCATGCAACTTCATGCTGAAATTTAAACTGACAAGGTAACTGACAAAGTTCAGTTACTTTTTCAACTTTATTTTCAATAGTGGAGTTACAAACTGACTGCAAAGTTATGCGCACTGGGAGAAGGCACGCGGGTGTAACAGCATGCAGTTACTATAGTCTCACAGTGTGCTCGGATGTAACCACAGAGTCAGGGTTAATGAGTTAAGGTGATGACAACAAACAAAAAAAGGTTTCTCACGAGAGGAACTTGAGGGTAATTGATGATGCCCTTTCAAAGCGGTATTGCATTGTATGCGTTTTCATGGTAGAATGCACTCATTCACCAGATTTCTCAATGGTAAGAAATGCACGTGAAGAAGAACTTGTAAACTTTTAAGGTGGCCATAGAAAGTACAGTTGTGTACACTTACCATAAATGTAGATGTTAGAGTGTATTCACTGTTGCAATCATTACATTTTGGTAATCTGCTGGCAGGTTGACCTCAGTCAGCCTGATTAACAAAGTCTTGGGTCCTGCTTCGGTTGCTGTCCCTTCTTCCATGACATCAGGTCGTTACGGGTATAAAACATGCAGCCGATGCCATTTTCATAAGTTTTTCTTGCCCCAGATGTCAGGTGCCCCCCAAATGGGGAGTAAAAAAAAATAAATAAATAAAAAAAAAAATATATATATATATATATATATATATACACACACACACACACATATATATATATATATATATATATATACACACACACACACACATATATATATATATATATATATATATATATACACACACACACACACACACACACACACACACACACACACACACACAATTTAGAACAAAAAAAAAATACTTCCAAACAAAAGCAAATACACCAAAAAGGCTTTTAAGCATAGTACAAGAAAGTAGAGGTATAGTAAAAGAAAAACAGGGGGCTGGAGGGAGGGTAACCAGGACTGCAACAGTGAATACACTCGAACATCTACATGTACATGTATGGTAAGTGTACACAACTGTAGTATGCTCTTAGTGTTTCACTGTTCCAGTCATTACATTTGGTTAGAATCCCAAAGCTATGGTTGGGAGGATGGAATTATACAGCATTAAGAGCAGCTGTAAGTCCCTGCAGGACAGCAGTGGCAAAGCCTGCTCTGGATTTAGAGAAGAGAGGTAAATGGTAATGTTTGGTGAATGTAAGAAATGAGCTCCAGGTAGCAGCTTCTAGAATGTCTCTGGTAGGAACCCCTCTGAGAAAGGCTGCAGAAGTAGATGCAGCCCTGGTGGAATGAGATCTGATCCCCTTGGGGACAGGTTTACCATGGTGCATGTAGCAGAAACGAATACAATGGCTTATCCATTTTGAAATTGCCTTTCCCTCTGCCCCTGCAGCAAATGCCACCAGTAATTCCTCAGATTTTCTTAAGAGATTTTGTCCTGTTTAAGTAGAATCTTAGTTGTCTGTGCACATCCAATGAATGCAGAATCCGCTCACAGTTCTGCGGATTTGGGAAGAAGGCTGGCAGATGAATGGTCCGATTAAGAGCCACACTAGATACCACTTTAGGCATAAAGGGTGGCTTGGTCCTGAGGGCCACCCTGTCCGGGTAAAAAAAAAAAATAATAAAAGGCTCCACTGCCATAAGAGCCTGTAGTTCTGAAATCCTTCTAGCTGAACTGACTGCTAAAAGAAAAGCGGTCTTCCAAGAGAGAAATTTTAGGTCTGCAGTAGCAGCTGGCTCAAAAGGAGGTACAGGGAGTTTTTCCAACACAAAATTGAGGTTCCATGCAGGAGTTGGTGCTCTCCTGCGAGGTCTTAAATTTTTGGCCCCTCTGAGGTACTGCTTTAGCAGAGGATGAGAAAAGAGGGAAGGGCTCTGCATTGTAATGAGCTGAAATGGCAGAGGCATGGATTTTTATGGAAGAAAAAGATAGGCCCTTGTGAAGCATCTCAGTTAAATATTGCAGAATCTGAGGACTTTTGGGCATTGCTGTGCTTATTCCTTGCGCTTGGTTCCAGGCACAGAATCTTTTCCATTTGTCAGCATAACATTTTCTAGTACTAGGCCTTCTAGCCTCCAAAATGACATCCATCACAGGTTTGCTGAGAGATGTAACTGGTGAAATTAGTTGATTAGCCATGCTGCAAGATTCAGAGTTTGGAGCCGAGTGTGCAGGATTTGATAGTTCTGCTGAGACAGTAGGTAAGGTGTCTGAGGCAGGTACCACGGAGGAAGGTGCGACATACTGCGTAGGAGTGGGTACCAGTGTTGGCTAGGCCAGTCTAGAGCAATCAATCATTTTTAGTTTTTCCTGTCTGACATTTAGTAAGCCCTTGGAGAGCAGAGGCAGAGGGGGAAAGGCATAGGTTTTTCCAGCTGACGGATAGAGCATCCACTTTCCAAGCTTTCTTGTGATGAATTCTTGTGCAGAATTTGTTCAACTGATAGATCTTTTTGCCTCACCCCAAAAACTGTGTCTGAGCTCCACCATTTGTGGGTCAACATGCTGAAGATTTGTGGATCCAGTTTCCATTTGTGTGGGTCCATAAGATTTCTGCTTAGTTCGTCTGCCAGAGTATTTTGTTCTCCTGGCAGGAATTGAGCTTGTAGATGCATCTGATAAGTCAAGGCCATGTTCCACAATGCCATGGCTAGTCTGCAAAGGGGGTAGGAATGGGTACCCCCTGCTTGTTTATGTACCACATGACTGTGGTGTTGTCTGTCTTTATCAGTAGTTGTCCTGGATGAAGACAGTCCTTGAAGGCTGTCAGAGCATTCTGTACAGCTAGCATCTCTTTCTGGTTGATATGTAGGTGCATTTGATTTGGGCTCCATTGGCCCTGAATGCATCTCCCTGCCAGATGTGCCCCCCCAAGCATAATTTGATGTGTCTGTAGTCAGGGTTTTGGCGGCAGGGGGTGGAATGAATGACAGTCCCTTGTTTTGGTGGCAGGCCTCTGCCCACCATAGGAACTCTTACTGCAGGCAAGGAATGATAGGAATCATTGTTTCCAGGCTGTGACAATGTTGACTCCATAAGCTTTTTAGGTACCATTGAAGTTTCCTCATATGCAGTCTTGCATATGGAATTACTAGAATGCAGGAAGCCATGAACCCAAAGGCCTGAAGAATTTGTCTTGCAGATAGCTGGGTTTTTGTGGCCACCTGTTTGAAATAAGTCAATTGAATTTGTTTTTCTGGCATAAGGTAATTCATCTGTGCAGTTGTATTCAAGCTTGCATCCAGGAATGTAATTATTTGAGTGGGTACCAGTTGTGATTTCTTTTCGTTTATGGTGTACCCTAGACAAGTCAGAAGTCTTTTTACAAACGCCAGATGTCTTAGAAGAGTGTCCTTGTTTTCTGCCTGAATTAGACAATCGTCCAGGTATGGATACATTTGAATATTTCTTTGCCTGCAAAATGAAATTACTGGAGCCAGGCACTTTGTAAAGACCCTGGGTGCAGTAGATAAACCAAAGGGCAGTGCAAAGAACTGGTAATGCAAATAGCCTGCTTTGAAGCAGAGGTATCTTCTGCAAGATTCCCTGATTGGGATATGCAAGTAAGCCTCTTTTAAGTCTAGAGTTACCAACCAGGCATCCTTGCTTAGCATAGGTAGTAACTGTTGTAGAGTCAGCATCTTGAATTTTGGAATGTCCAGAAATGTATTTAGAATGGATAAGTCCAGAATTGGGCGCCATGATTTGTCTTTTCTGGGTACCAGGAAAAGTCTAGAATAAAAACTTTGCCCCTTTTCCTTGTCTGGTACTGGTTGAATAGCTCCCATATTCATGTGGGATAGGACTTGTTTCTGGTCTTCTGCCCACTGATTTGGAGGCAGATCTGGCCATCCATTTGGGATTGGTAGTGTGTGGAAATGAAATCTGTATCCCTGGGATACTATATTTAAAACCCACTTGTCCTGGGTAATCAGTTGCCAGTTTCGTGCATGTAGTGCCAGTTTTCCCCCCAAAGGGGTGGCCAAAAGATAAGTGCTTGGTGATTGCAGTGGAAAGTCATTGAGACCGTTTACCGTAGGAAGGTGCCTTGTTACTTCCTGATTTGGAGGTGGAGGCACCCCATTGCTTTGTTCTACAAGTTCCTTGTGACTGAAACCTGGAGCCTTTGGAATGTCTGGGTTTGACCTGAGCAGCTCTGGTGGGTACTGGAAAGGACCAGTTCTTAGTAGGCCAGTGCCTACTGAACCTGAGTGGCTGCATTTGTAGGAAATATTTTACAGCTTGCATAGATTTAGTTTTATCTTCCATCTTTTTCAAAACTTCTTCTGCCTTATTACCAAATAGCCTGTCCTATTGTAAAGGAGCATCCAACAATTTTGCTTTAACATGGTCAGGCAGATTTTGCTCCTTGAGCCAAGCATGCCTTCTTATCACAGATCCAGTTACAGCAGCCATGCAAGAGGCCTCCAAGGAATCAAAACAAAATTGCAAAGTATGTTTTCCAACTTGTTCAGCTGAATGCAATAAATCCTGCAACTATTTTCCACACAGTCAGAAATCAACAGTTTCAGTAAGCCCATGACATGCCGTTGATATTTAAGCCTATGAAATTGACAGTTTAAAGCCCTGATTGCCAAGGTTGCAGATGTGTAAACCTTCTTACCCCATCTATCCAGCACCCTGGAATCTCTATCAGAAGGGGTAGGATTTTTAGCAGTAGAAGCCTTAGCGCCCTTGGGACCCTGAGAAATGGTTTCAGGGTCAGCAGTAGGGTTTTTAAAGAGGAATTTGTGGGAGTCAGAAACCCTGTAATATCTGGCTGGCTTACTAGGAGCCAGAGGCAGGGAATCAGGAGTCATACTGGATTCTGAGAAAATATCACCAACAATGTCTAGAACAGGAGGTATAGCCAAAGGCCTATGGTGAGGAAGAAGCAGGAAATCCCCAAGTCTCTTTTTAGATTCTGAAAAATCCCGACTCCCCCAGTAAAAGTGTTCCCTTAAGGTATGCATGACATTTCTGGATAGTTAAATCTCGAACCAAAATATATCGACATTTAACAGTGCGTTGATTAAATTTATCACAAAACTGACAGCAAGGCACGTTGTGGTCAGGGCCTAGGCAAGGAATACAGTACAAATGAAAATCCTTATCCAGGTATTTGCCTCCCACAAGTAATACAATTATTAACTTTTACTGACATCGGTAAGGAGCAAGAAAAAGTTTCCCCAACGGGGTACTTGGCTTTTAGATGAAGACTTCAGTTCTGAAACTCAAAAACGAAAATTTCTGGAGTCGGCCGACTGGCACTTGCAAACTGCTTCTGCTTCGGGCACCGCACGGCAAGAAAGACTGATGAAAATGGCGTCGGCTGCATGTTTTATACCCCTGACGTCATGGAAGAAGGGACAGCAACCGACGCAGGACCCAAGACTTTGTTAACCAGGCCGACTGAGGGCAACCTGCCAGCAGATTACACAAATGCAACAGTGAAACACGAAGAACAATGGGAATTTTGGCCTGTGTGCTATACCATGTACACCATCTGCTGGTACTGTAGAGCCCACTGAGAAATCATTACCCATTTATCTCTATGGGTCTTTCTGATGAAAGGTTTCTTTCAGTAGGTCTATGGCTTTTCTGGGGTACACATGGCCCACGCCTACCATTTGAAGTTGAGTGGTCACACATTTATGCACAGTGAACAGAGACAAAGATGATGCTTCCTGACAGCTGAGGAACATTTGTCTACTACTTTAGACTCAGGAATGGTCTTACTCATGTGCCTGAAGAAACCGGAAGCATTATGAGCTGGCCTAAATGGAGCTAGCATAACTGTCAAATGGCCTTGTCTGCACTTCAGTATAAATTTCATCACCAAAGTAACTGGTGGGGGAAGCCTAAAGTAGGTCATGAGCCAGCCCTGTGTCATAACATCTCAGCTCTGGCTCTTACATGTTGGGATAAGTGAAAAGTAAATTGGGAGTTTAAAACTGGAAAAGGATGTAAGCACTTGCCCACTGCTGTTTTACTGACATTACTGTTACACTGTGTCTTTAAATGTTAACCGATGTGATGTGATTGGTTTAATTAGAGTTAATTTAAAAGATGTGTAGTTTCAACTCTGTTTTCATCTCCTTAAAGATTTTCAGCTGAGGTTCCAGAGGTTTCCTGGAAGTCACGTCATGCTATTATTAACACATACACTTATATGCATTAAGTGCGCACATTTCTATATACACAAATTACATATGGTTCCCCTACATTTTGTCAAATGTCCATTTGCTCGATGCATGCTAGGGGTGGAGTTTATTTTGATTATGCAGATAATGGTATGGTCATAATGTCAACAGTATGTTTCTTTTGACACATGACAGTGGAATTGGAGGAGGTAGATTTATGTGTTTGACAGGGTTGAAACTAGGCTTGGTATGTTTGCATGCAACTGTGTGTATGTACCTGACAGTTAGGGAAAAGCTTAGTTAAGGAGACAGATGTGGTAGCGTTTGTGTGCACTTGTCTTGTGTAGTGGCAGCGTCATGGGAAATTTTTTTAAGGTAAGATGCACGGTTAGGGATGGGAGTGGAGGGGAGGCACTGTTAGTATTAGGTTTAGTTCGCATTACTAAAGTAGTGCAGGGGGCAAAGGCTGTGAAGCCAAAACTCCCAAAGTTAGGAGATTTGCAGTTTTCATGTTTGCATGCATGTGTATCATTTGCATCACTACTGCAAATGCAAAGCTGCTTTTCTTGCATATGCAATTGTGTTCGAGTGAACTATATGCAGTCTACCGCTATGGGGTAAGGCTGTGTTAGTATATGTAATGGTCAACAGCTGCTGTATTCGGTATTTGTGATTACACTGTGTGTGTGTGTGTGTGTGTGTGTGTGTGTGTGTGTGTGTGTGTGTGTGTGTGTGTGTGTGTGTATACACACAGACTTTTATATCTGACACACCCACCCACTCAAAATGTCGATAGACAATGCAAATAGTGATACATTACTACGCACATGCTGAGCAATAACCCTGGCGCATGTAAAACAGAAACAAATTGCAGTTAAGCAGCCCCCCTCCACCACACCCACCCACCAAATTAGTATTCTAACTTAAAAAGACCACACAATACTGTGGAAAAGGCATATTGCCCAACCTCTGGGATTGTGGAATTGCACACACCTGCTGACAGTTTTGTTGACCAAACAGTACTGACAAAACAGATACCAACTCAGAAAAAAACTGGATAACATTGGGGTCACACACACCATATGTACTAGGGTCTGTGTCAATCTATTGAACATACTGAAAGCCACAATACTTAATGTAAAATGTTGAAATGTTATGTGATTAGTTGTTGATTAGCTCTGAAAAAAGTTATTTACAGCAATAAAACAAAATGGTTAAAACTAATAATTTTTGTTGGTACGTTTTTCAATTTTAAAATAGTTTCTACCTAAAGTGTTGAATCGACAATGAAGAAACATTAAAATGCTGAAATCAAAATACCTATTCCCTTTCATGTGTAGAGGGGCAGAGGGCATGGCTCCCTCCTGCAGGACCAATGCTAGCACTCATTTCAGAGTTTCACCAACAGGTGAGTGATACTGTTTGTTGATCAACTGTGTTTTGACACAATTTATAGATGGAATGCATGTATGCTATTACTAGGTAGAGTTCAACATTGTAAAGTTTAGACATACCTAAGTAACTAGAGATTTTACCTACTACATACACAACAACTAGGGGAAACACAAGGTATTCCTTTGAGCAGCTCCTGAGCAAAGGGCTTTCCTCTGTATTTGTGTCGGTGTAATCTGACTCACCCTAGAAGAATGCAGCCTGTCTTGATCTGGTATATTGCACGTTACTAGTCCAGGGAGTTAAACCGATTCCTGTGATGTGGACTACAGGAGTCTCACCCAAGATGTTTGGGTGAAGGAATGATACTGCAGAAGTGATCAGGAAGATTCTGGCATCAGGAAGAAAGAATTGCTTAATCTTGCAGAGGCTGGAAAGGGAGTATTCTGTCCTATACAAAAAAGTTGTCGGATGATACAGAAAACTACAGTTGAGTACACTTACCATAAATGTAGATGTTCCGAGTGTATTCACTGTTGCAGTCATTACATTTGGGTTATCCTGCTGGCAGGTTGCCCTCAGCCGGCCTGAATTCCAAAGCCTTGGGTCCTGCGTCGGTTGCTGTTGCCTCTTCCTTGACGTCAGGTCATCAGGGGTATAAAAGATGCAGCCGACGCCATTTTATTTAGTTTCTCTTGTCCCAGGTGTCAGGTGACCCCAAAAGGGTAGGCTAAAATTATGTAAATAAAACATACATGCACCAAAATAAGCTATACCATCATCTATAAGCAAATACACCACCTAGGTTGTATAAATTAGAGAAGTAAAGATAAGTTCCAGCAAAAATAAGGGGGATGGCGGGTGGGTAACTTGGACTGCAACAGTGAATACACTCGAACATCTACATTTATGGTAAGTGTACACAACTGTACCATGTTCTTCGTGTTTCACTGTTGCAGTCATTACATTTGGGTTGAGTCCCAAAGCTATGGTCGGGGGGGCTGGAGCTAAACAGCATTAGGAGCGGCTATGAGGCCCTGCAGAACTGCAGTGGCAAAGCCTGCCCTGGATTTAGAGTAAAGAGGCAGATTGTAATGTTTTGCAAAGGTATGCACTGAACTCCAAGTAGCAGCCTCCAAAATGTCTTTGATTGGTACTCCCCTGAGAAAGGCTGCAGCTCTGGCTGAATGTGGCCTAATGCCCTTAGGCACTGGTTTGCCATGCTGTGAGTAGCAGAAACAAATGCAGTAACCTATCCACTTTGAAATAGTCTGCTTGGAGATAGCCTTTCCTTGTGATGCTGAGGCATATGCCACTAGTAATTGCTCTGTCTTTCTGAAAACTTCAGTTTTGTCCAAGTAGAATCTAAGTTGTCTGTGTACGTCCAAAGAATGCAGAATTTTCTCCCCCTTGTTCTGTGGATTTGGATAAAAAGTTGGCAAATGAATTGTTTGGTTAAGGGCTACACTGGATACCATCTTAGGCATAAATGTAGGGTTTGTTCTCAGAGAGACCCTGTCTGCACAGAAAATAATAAAGGGTTCCAAAGCCATGAGAGCCTGTAGCTCTGAAACTCATCTTGCTAGTTATTGCTAGGAGCAGAGCTGTTTTCCAAGATAAGAACTATATGTCCGCAGTAGCAGCTGGCTCAAAAGGAGGTAAGGTGAGTTTTTCCAAGACATAATTGAGGTCCCATGCAGGTGTTGACGTTCTCCTTGGAGGCCATAAGTTTTTGGCTCCTCTGAGGTACTGCCTTAATAAAGGATGAGAAAAGAGTGGTGGCTCTGTATTGTAATGAGCTGAAATGGCAGAGACATGGATTTTAATTGATGAGAAAGATGGGCATTTGTCCAGCATCCCAGTTAAATATTGCAAAATCTGAGGAATATTTGGGACAGCTGTATCAGTTCCTTGAGCTTGGTTCCAAGCGCAAAATCTCTTCCATTTTCCAGCATAGGATTTTCTAGTACTAGGCCTTCTGGCTTCTAAAATGACCTCCATCGCAGCTTTACTGAGAGGTGTGGTTTGTATGGCTACATTATCCGCCATGCTGCCAGGTTTAGGGTCCTGAGTTGGCTGTGCAGAGTCTGTTTGTTTTGCTGGGACAGTAGATGAAGTATTTGCGGTAAGGTCCAGGCTGGGCATTGGGACAAGTTCATTAAGATCAGATACCAGTACTGGTGTGGCCAGTCTGGGGCAATCAGAATCACTTTTGGTTTTTCCTGCCCAACCTTTAGGAGTACTTTGGGGAGGAGAGGCAGTGGAGGAAAGGCATATACTGATAGGTTTGTCCAGTTGAAAGATAAGGCGTCCACTTTCCAAGCTTGTCTGCGATTAAGTCCTTGTGCAAAATCTTTTTAGTTGATTGTTTTGAGGGGGGGCAAATAGATCTATGTCTTGGTGTCCCCATTTCATTGTTATCATGCTGAAGACTTGTGGATCCAGGTGCCACTCGTGGGGATCCATGAGGTTTCTGCTCAACTCGTCTGCCAGAGTATTTTCCTTTCCTGGCAGGAATTCTGCTTGCAGATGAACTTGGTAAGTCAATGCTGTGTCCCATAAAGCCATGGCTAGTCTGCACAGGGGATAAGAATGAGTGCCCCCTTGCTTGTTTATGTACCACATGACTGTGTTGTTGTCTGTCTTTATCAGTAGTTGGCCCAGATGAAGTAGGTCCTTGAAGGCTGTCAAGGCATTTTGAACAGCTAGCATCTCTTTTTGATTGATATGTAGATGCTTTTGGTTTGTGGACCAGGTGCCCTGAATGCCTCTTCCTGCCATGTGTGCCCCCCAGGCATAATCTGATGCATCTGTCATTAGGCTCTGCCTGGCTGGGGGTAGTGAGAATGGCTGTCCTTTGTTTTGGTGACAAGCCTTTGCCCACCATCAAAATTCCTGTTGCAGGCAGGGAATTAGAGTAATCATTGTTTCCAGACTGTGGCAATGTTGTGTCCAGACACTTTTTAGGTACCATTGAATTTTCCTCATATGCAGTCTTGCATATGGAATTAGTAAGATGCACAATGCCATGAAGCCCAAAGCCTGCAGAATTTTTCTTGCAGATAACTGGGCCTTTGCTGCCATTTCCTTGAAATAGGTAGTCAGTTGCCTTTGTTTGTCTAGAGTGAGATAAGCCATCTGGGCAGTTGTATTTAAGCTTGCATCCAGGAATATTATTTCTTGAGAGGGTACTAGTTTCGATTTCTTTTTGCTGACTGTGTACCCCAGGCATGTTAAAAGTTTTATCACAAAAGTCAGATGCTGTAGTAGAATGGCCTTGTTCTCTGCTTGCATGAGGCAGTCGTCCAAGTAAGGGTATATTTGTATTCCTCTTTGTCTGCAGTAAGAAATTACTGGTGCCAGGCACTTTGTGAAGACCCTGGGTGCAGTAGATAAGCCAAAGGGCAGTGCAGAGAATTGGTAATGCTTTGAGCCAGCCTTGAATCTGAGGTATCTTCTGCATGATTGTCTGATTGGGACCTGCAGGTATGTCTCTTTTAGGTCTAAGGTCACGAGCCAAGCCTTGCTGCCCAGCATGGGCAGGAGCTGCTGTAAGGTAAACATCTTGAATTTTGGTAGATCTAGGAGAGTGTTTAGAATAGATAGGTCCAGTATTGGTCTCCATGCTTTGTCCTTTCTGGGTACCAAGAACAGTCTTGAGTAAAATCCTTGTCCCTGCTCTTGCTGTGGCACTTGTTGAATAGCCCTCATGTCAATGAGAGCTGCGACTTGTTTTTGAGCTTCTGCCCATTGATTTTTTGGCAGATCTGGCCAACTGTCTGCCCTTGGCAGGGTATGGAAATGAAACTTGTAGCCTTGTGACACTATGTCTAGAACCCATTTGCCCTGGGTTATAAGGTGCCAATTTTGAGAAAAAGTGCTAGTTTTCCCCCTAAGGGTGCAGCCAGAAGATAAGTGCTTGGTGCAGGCAGGGGGAAGTCATTGGGACTGTTTCCTGTATGGTTGTGATTTGTCTTCTCCACCTTTAGAGGTAGGGGCACTCCACTGCCTAGACCTGTAGGAACCTTGCGGCTGTGATCTGCCTCTAGGGCATCTGGATCTGCCCCTTTGAGGTCTGTCTGAGACTGGAAAGGACCAATTCTTTGTAGGCCAGTGTCTGATAAATCTAGGTGGCTGTACCTGTAAGAAATCCTTGACCGTTTGCATAGATTTTGCTTTGTCCTCCATTTTCTTTAACACCTCCTTCTGCCTTAACACCAAACAAGGTATCATGTTGTAAAGGAGCATCTAATAATTTTGCTTTAACATGGTCAGGCAGATTTTGTTCCTTTAACCAAGCATGCCTCCTAATGACAGAACCTGTAACAGCGGCCCTGCATGAGGCCTCTAGAGAATCAAACCCACACTGCAAAAGTATGCTTTCCAGCTTGTTCAGCTGCATGCAATAAATCCTACATTTCTTTGTTTTCTGCACATTCAGAATTTGCCATCATTTTCTGTTTAAGCAGTGTCATGACATATTGCTGATATTTGAGCATATGAAACTGGCAATTTAAGGCCCTTATAGCCAAAGTAGCAGATGTGTAAATCTTTTTTCCCCATCTATCTAGTGCCCTAGAATCCCTGTCAGAGGGGGTAGGGTTTTTTGCATTAGAAGCCTTGACCCCTTTCGGACCCTGAGAAATAGTTTCTGGGTCTGCAGTAGGGTTTTTGAAAAGGAATTTATGAGAGTCAGGGACCCTGTAGTATCAGTCCGGCTTAATAGGAGCTGGAGGTAAAGAGTCATCAGGAGGGGGATGGGAACCCCTGATCAAGGCAATTAATTCTTCGGCCATTTTGAGCATCTGTTTTTTGGGCATGGAGGCCTGTCCTTGTGGCTGGTGAACTTGTTTCTTTGCCTTTAAAGGTGTTTTAGCCTTCGTCTTTGAAGTCGGTTTAATATATAATTGTTTGGGTCTGAATACACCCTCAGAAGCCGATGCCTGCTCAGTGGCTCCGGATCCATCTGAGGGAATAATCTCAGAGGCTCCAATACCTTGAGTTTCCAGCAGCCTGGCTGACTCCACGTGGGAGTCAGTAGCGGCCTGTGACTAAAGTAGCGGGCGTCAGGGGCTGCGAAAGCACCTCACTGAGGACCAGCAAACCGGCAACTTGCTTAGGAGAAGCTTCGTCGTCTGTTATGGATCTCGGTTGCCTGTCTTTTTCTTTTCATTTTTTGTGAACTCCGGTAGTCTGATGGCTATCCGACGGCATTGTATAATTAAATCTTCACCCAAAATGGCATAATGCAAAATCGTACCGACGCTTAGTGCGTTGGTTAAATCTAGCACAAAACAGACAACTAGCAATGTTGTGGTCAGGGCCTAGGCAAGGAATACAGTAAGAATTAAAGTCCTTATGAGGTATTTGCTTCCCACAAGAAATACAACTATTAACTTTTTCTTGACATCGGTCTGGAGCAAGAAAAAAGTTTCCCCAATGGGGTACTTTGCTTTACTGAAGACTTCGGATCTGAAACTCGAACACGAAAATCTCAGGAGTTGGCCGACCGGCACTTGCAAACTGCTTCTGCTTCAGGCACTGCGCGGCAAGAAAGACTAAAGAAAATGGCGTCGGACGCATCTTTTATACTCCTGACGACAAGGAAGAGGCAACAGCAACCGACGCAGGACCCAAGACTTTGGAATTCAGGCCGACGGAGGGCAACCTGCCAGCAGGATAACCCAAATGTAATGACTGCAACAGTGAAACATGTAGAACATCTAGCAAAACTAGAAGGAACACCTACATTGTGCTTGCACAAGGTACTCCTATATTGTACAGACTCCTGGATGGAAAAACTGTTGTAGGAAACTTATAACAGTTCAAGTACACACACACACACACACACACACACCCACCATACAGAGTTGGTTCCAGAGATTCTACCTTCATCACACTGGTAGTTTACTTGGCAGAACAGTAGCTTTTATTTGCTACAAACTAACTTAAAAAAGTGTGTCCTCGCTAGAGAAAGCTGGCCTCAAATTTTACCATTATATCTGACTGGGGACTCCCTTCAAAGAACATATGGATCATTGAGACAGTGATGCACATGAAGTCAAAGAAAGACGTTCTGCCAATGATGCATCAGCTGAAAAACAGCCGCTTAAAGTACTACAATTGGACATTCTTCACAAACAAAATGTTATGGTCACAACTGGCATATTTTAATTAATATTCGAGATTATACTTAAAACTTAAAGGGAAAAACAGAAATGAGTTTGGAAATTTTACCAGCACATAAATTTAAAGGGACACACTGTAGTCTCTTAAAGTTCTTATTTGCAATGGTGATGGACAGGTTGACAGACGAAATCAGACAGGAGGCCCCATGGACTATGATGTTTGCAGATGACCTTGTGATCTGCAGTGAGAGTAGGAACCAGGTTGTGGAGACCCTGGAGAGGTGGAGATATACTCTAGAGGAGAGAAATGAAGGTCAGCAGGACTAAAACAGAATATATGTGTGAATGAGAGTGAGGATAGAGGAATGGTGAGGTTGCAAGGAGAAGAGTTGGCGAAGGTGGATGAGTTTAAGTACTTGGAATCAACAGTTCAGAGTAATGGTGAGTGTGGAAGAGAGGTGAAGAAGAGAGTACAGGCAGGGTGTAATGGGTGGAGAAGAGTGTCAGGAGTGATTTGCGACAGACGGGTACTAGTAAGAGTGAAAGGGAAGGTCTACAAGGGGGTAGTGAGACCAGCTATGTTGCATGGGCTGGAGACTGTGGCACTGACAGAAAGGCAGGAGCCAGAGCTGGAAGTGGCAGAGTTAAAAGATGTTAAGATTTGCACTGGGTGCGACAAGGATGGACAGGATTAGGAATCGGTATATTAGAGGGTCAGCTCAGGTTGGACGATTTGGAGACAAAGTCAGAGAGGCGAGATTGCATTGGTTTGGACACGTGTTGGGTATACTGGAAAAAGGATGCTAAGGATAGAGCGGCCAGGTAAGAGGAAAAGAGGAAGGCCTATGGATGTGGTGAGAGGACATGCAGGTGGTCGGTGTGAGACAGCAATATGCAGAGGACTGTAAGAAATGGAAACAGATGATCCGCTATGGCGACCCCTAACGGGAACAGCCAAAAGAGAAGACGACTCCGTAGTCTCAAAGTGGTACCTATGAGAGACAGTATGCTTTAACAAAATTTTTTTATGAAGTGAAACTGCAACCTCTAACGACAACTTGCCTGCTCGAAAGCCTAACAACAAGCCCTCACCCAAGCTGTGTAAATGTTCACAAAAACAAAAATCAACATATATTTATTTATTACAGTTTGATGACCAGGACAGTCCACTAGGCCTGGTAGAGCCTGTTTTCAGTGGAGGCCCAGGGAGAAAAGCTCCACAGGATATAGACAATTTTACAATAGTTATACAAAAGTAAATAAAGTAGTAAAATCATGAAAAACACAGAGATAAAATACAATTTGTTAAAACAAGACATAACATTTAAGTAAAACATTTATGTGCAGATATAAAAAACAAGCTTATTTTGGAATTTAGAAACAGGAGAAGAGGACAGAGAAGGTGGTGAGGTGGGAGAGATAAAAGGTGGTATATACTGGAGAAAGGGAGGGGGTTGGGGGCTAGTTTATGAGTTATAGGGTAGGAGAGGAAGTAGAGGCAAAGGGTAAGAGAGCACAGTGATAGAAGGTTGAGGTATACAGTGCATGGGAGATGGTGTCAAACAGTTTATTTGGTAGGGGTACAGGAACATTCCCACTTTGAAAACAGGTGAGACTGGAGAACAGTTTTGAAGTTTGAGTGGCTCTGAGTATTTCGAAGGGTGGTAGGGAGAGAATTCCAGAGTTTAGCTAGGGAACAGGATAATAGTAGGTGGCCAGTGGGTCGACTAGGAACCAATTTGTTTGAAATGTTTTAAGACTAGGCACATAGTGAGGTACTGCACAACCAATGGTAGTGATGATGTACCTGGATAAACTAACAGGGCTCTTACCTGCTTTACAGTCAAATAAGCTGCTTAAACTGTGCCTGAAATTTTACTAATGGAATGTGACCGTGCAGAATAATTAAATTCAAGGAATGTAGAAACTGCATCCCATCATTGTGCAGCACTAACAGAAAAAAAGAACTGTTAGGATTATTAGACGTTGTGATTAGGCTAGTTTAACTGTGCTCCTAATGTGTACAAGCCACAAAACTACTGGTAAAACCAGAAAAACCATGTGTACACATAGATTTGAAAAGAGAACATTATGACCCAGGTAGAATGCAAACTATTCTATGTTCATTCTTACTGTCAGTACCTTCAATGCCTCTTTTAACATAAGATGTGATAACTGTTCAGAGCCCCGTCCAAGTTAAAGGACTATGAAAATGTGTGTAAGATGGCACAGAACCTGATAGGTTGCCAGAGATGGGCTCAGTAAAGATAATGATATGCAATTATATATTTCCAAAGGCATTAACATTTAGGTTGCTTTAACATTTTTTTTTTTTTTTTACCAAGTGAAACTGCAACCTGTAAAGCCAACTTGTCTGCACTAAGGCTGAAGAAAGTACAGTTGTGTACACTTACATAAATGTAGATGTTAGAGTGTATTCACTGTTGCAGTCATCACATTTGGGTTATCTGCTTGCAGTAGGCCTGATTATCGAAGTCTTGGGTCCTGCGTCAGTTGCTGTCTCATCTTCCGTGACATCAGGTAGTCAGGGGTATAAAGCAAGCAGCCGACGCCATTTTATCAGTTTTTCTTGCCCCAGAGGTCAGGTGCCCCCATAATGGGAAGCAATCATATACAAGGTTACACCTCCAACAAAAAACAAATACATCAGAAAGCTTTAAGCATAGTAAACAAGAATGGAGGTATAGTCAATAGAAGTCAGGGGGCTGGTGGGAGGGTAACCAGGACTGCAACAGTGAATAAACTCTAACATCTACATTTATGGTAAGTGTAACAACTGTACTATGTTCTTCATGTTTCACTGTTGCAGTCATCACATTTGGGTAGATTCCCAAAGCTAAGGATGGGAGGAGGAATTTTGAAAGCATTAGGACCAGCTATAAGGCCCTGCAAGACTGCAGTGGCAAAGTCAGCTCTGGATTTAGAGAAAATTGGCAAATGGTAATGCCTGGTGAAAGTTATGTAGAGACCCCCCAGGTACCAGCTTCTAGGACGTCCCTGGTAGGGACAAAGGCTGTAGAGGTAGATGCAGCCCTGGTTGAGTGTGGTCTTATCCCCTGTGGGATAGGTTTCCATGGTGGTTATAACAGAAATGAATGCAATGGCCTATCCATTTAGAAATGGTTTGCTTTGAAATGGCCTTCCTCTCTGCGCCTGCAGCAAATGCCACCAGCAGTTGTTCAGATTTCCTTTGAGGTTTAGTCCTATCCAAGTAAAATCTAAGTTGTCTGTGCACATCCAATGAGTGCAGTATCCATCCCACTTTGTTCTGCGGATTAGAAAAGAAGGTTGGCAAATGAATGGACTGATTAAAAGCCACACTGGATACTACCTTGGGCATGAAGGAGGGATTGGTCCCGAGGGACACCCTGTCTGCATGAAAGATGATGAAAGGCTCCACTGCCATGAGGGCCTGTAATTCAGATACCCTTCCTTCTTGCTTGCTGAAGTGATTGCGAAAAGGAAGGCTGCTTTCCAAGAAAGGAATTTTAACTCTGCAATTGCAGCTGGCTCAAAAGGAGGTAGAGCGAGTTTTTCCAATACAAAGTTAAGGTCCCAGGCAGGAGTTGGGGCTCTCTTGGGTGGTCTTAAGTTTATGGCCCCTCTGAGGAACTGCTTGAGCAGTGGATGAGAGAAGAGGGGTGGTTCTGTGTTGTAATGAGTTGAAATGGCTGAGGCATAAATTCTGATGGAGGAAAAAGAAAGGCCCTTGTGAAGCATCTCAGTTAAGTATTGAAGAATCTGAGGTAAATTGGGTGCTGCTGTGCCCATCCCTTGAGTTTGGTTCCAAGCACAGAATCTTTTTCCATCTTTTAGCACAAGATTTTCTAGTACTAGGCCTCCTTGCCTCCAAAATGACATCAAACATTTGCTTACTGAGGGATGGTAACGGAGAGATTAGATAATTAGCCAGGCTGCCAGGTTCAGGGTTTGAAGCTGAGGATGCAGAATCTAGCCCTCCTCATGTGACAGCAGGGTAGGGGTCTGAGGAAGGTGCTATGGAGCCTGCAGTGACACTGCGCAAGAGGGGGTACCAGTGTTGGCGTGGCCAGTCTGGTGCAATCAGTATCATCCTCGGTTTGTCCTGTTTGATCTTTAGTAGTACTTTGGAGAGGAGAGGCAGAGGAGGAAAGGCATAAACTGATAGATTTTTCCAGCTGAAGAACAGGGCATCCACTTTCCAAGCTTGTTTGTGGGGAGTCTTTGTGCAGAATTTGTCCAATTGGTAGTTCTAGGGGGAGGCAAACAGGTCTATATCTGGGCTTCCCCCATTTGTTTATCAACATGTTGAAAGTCTTTGGTTCCAGTTTCCACTCGTGGGTCCATGAGATTTCTGCTTAGTTCGTCTGCCAGTGTATTTAGTTTTCCTGGCAGGAATTAACCTCTACATGCACTTAGTAGCTCAAGGCTGTGTTCCACAGAACCATGGCTAGTCTACAGAGGGGGTATGAGGGGGTATGAATGGGTACCCCCCCCCCTGCTTATGTACTACATAACAGTGGTGTTGTCCGTCTTTACCATTAATTGTTCTGGAAGAATGTGGTCCTTGAAGGCTGTCAGAGCATTCTGTACAGCTAACACTCCTTTTTGACTGATACGCAGGTGCATTTGACTTGGGTTCCATCTGCCATAAATGCACTTCCATGCCAGGTGATGGCCCCCCATGCATAGTCTGATGCGTCTGTTAGGGTTTGGGAAGCAGGGGGTAGAGTGAATGGTAATCTCTTGTTTTGGTGGCAGGCCTCTGCCCACCAAAGGAACTCTAACTGTAGGCAAGGTATGATAGGAATCATTGCGTCTAGATCCTGAGAATGTTGACACCATAGGCTTTTTAGATACCATTGTAGTTTCCTCATATGCAGTCTTGCATATGGAATTAGGAGAATGCAGGAGGCCATGAACCCCAAGGCTTGCAGTATTTGCCTTGCAGATAGCAGGGCTTTTGTGGTCATTAGTTTGAAGAAAGTTGTCAAAGGAATTTGTTTCTCTGGTGTGAGGAAAGCCATCTGGGAATTTGTGTTCAAGCTTGCTCCCAGGAATATAATTTGTTGACAGGATAAAAGATGTGATTTATTTTCGTTTATGGTGTACCACAAACAACTTAGAACCTTTTGTACAAATGCCACATTCAAAAGTATGTACTGGCTTTCTGCCTGAATTAGACAATCGTCCAGGTATGGGTATATTTGAATATTTCTTTGCCTGCAAAATGCAATGACTGGAGCTAGGCACTTTGTGAATATCTTGGGTGTAGTAGGTAAGCCAAAGGGCAGTGCAGAGAACAGATAGTGCATGTAGCCTGCTTTGAAGCATAGGTATCTTGTGCAAGATTCCCTGATTGGGATGTGCAGGTAGGCTTCGTTTAAATCCAGTGTTGCCAACCAGGCATCCTTGCCTAGCATAGGAATCAACTGGTGAAGAGTTAGCATCTTGAATTTTGGGACCACCAAAAAGGTGTTTAGGATAGAAAGGTCCAGGATAGGACACCATTAGTTGTCTTTTCTGGGTACCAGGTAAAAAGTCTTGAGTAGAAACCTTGTCCCTTTTCCTCTTCTGGTACAGTTTGAATAGCCCTTATGCTTAAGAGAGAGAGTACTTGCTTTTGAGCCTCTGCCCACTGATTTGGGGGTAGATCTGGCCAACTGTTTGGGGTTGGTAATGTGTGGAAGTGAAATCTGTATCCTTGGGAAACTATATTTAAAACCCATTTGTCCTGAGTAATAATTTCTCATTTTTTTGCCTGCAGAGCAATCTTTCCCCCTAAAGGAGCAGTCAGTTCAGAAGTGCTTGGAAGTGTTAAAGTCAAGTCATTGAGACAGCTTACCATAGGGGGGAGTCTTACTACTCCCTGATATGGAAGTGGGAGCCACCCACAGCTTAGTCCTGTGCACACCCTGGGACTGAAGCCTGGGTGCTCTGCTGGTTCTGGGGTTGGACTGAGAAGGCCTGGAAGAGGCAGGAAAGGACCAATTCATAGAGGTCCAATGCCTACTAAATCTTGGAGGCTGTACTTGTAGGAAATCTTTAACAGTTTGCATAGATTTAGCTTTTTCCTCCATCTTTTTAAGTAGTACTTCTGCTTTGTTGCTAAACAGACTGTCCTGATTTAAGGGAGCATCCAGCAATTTAGCTTTAACATGATCTGGCAGGGATTGCTCCTTAAGCCAAGCATGCCTTCTAAGTACATACCCAGAGACAGCAGCCCTGCAAGATGCCTCTAGTGAATCAAAACCACGTTGCAAAGTATGTTTTCCAACTTGTTCAGCAGAATGCATTAAATCCTGTAAATCCTTATTTTCAGCACAGTCAGGAATCAACATAATTTTCTGTTTAAGCAACCCAATAATATGCTGCTGCTACTTTAACATATGAAACTGGCTGTTTAAGGTCCTAATGGCCAAGGTTGCAGAAGTGTATACCTTCTTACCACATCTATCCAGCACCCTGGAATCTCTATCAGAGTAGGTAGGATTTTTGGCAGTAGTAGCCTTAATGCCCTTGGGTCCCTGTGAAATGGTCTCAAGATCCGCAGTAGGAGTTTTAAAAAGGAACTTGTGAGAGAGTCAGGAACCCTGTAATATCGATCAGGTTTTCTGGGAGCAGGAGGTAAAGAGTTAGGGGCCAAGCTAGACTCCGAAAAGGCATCATCAACAATGTCTAGTACGGGAGGGATTGCTAAAGGTCTGTGTTGGGGCAGGAGTAAGAAATCCCTAAGCCTCTTTTTAGAATCAGAGTAATCCTGGCTTTCCCAGCGAAAATGCTCCCTAAGAGTTTGCAAGGTTCCACCAAAAAAGAAATCCTCTGGGGGTTGGGGGGAGCAGATGAATAGAGTCCTTTGCATCAGAATCCTCCCAGGTAGCTAAGCGTAAATCCTGCTCATTAGAGGAAACAGAAATTCCAGAATCCTGATCAGAAGTATCATAAGCAAATTCAGTCCTAGGTCTCTTAGAGGGGGAAGGTTGGCTTCCCCTGATTAAAGTAATAAGGTCTTAAGCCATTCTTATTTGTTTTTTAGGCATAGAGGCCTGACCATGTGGTCTGGGCGTCAGCTTTCTAGGCATGGTTCGAGTTTTAGGCCTTGAAAAAGAAGATGGCGTCTGTTTAATATGCAAGTCCGTAGGCCTGAATACACCCTCAGAAGCCGGTGCCTGCACAGTGCCTCCAAGGTAGAGACATCCGCAGGTTCCACAGTTGAAGCATCTCGCAGCATACTGGACTCCGAATAGGTCTCAGTAGAGGCCTGTGAATCTAAAGTAGCAGGCATCAGGGGCTGCGAAAGCACCCGAGTACCGGCAAACTGGCGACTAGCTTAGGAGAAGCGTCGTCGGCACCTTTGGACCTAGGCGGCCTGTCTCTGTCTTTATCTTTGCGTTTTTTCGGAATGTCGGTAGTTGGATGGCTTACCAAAGACATACCTGGATAACTGAACGGAGTACCAAAAAATTTAGAAGCGTAAATATACAGACAACGAATAGTTTGTTGTTTAAATAAGGCACAAAACTGACAGCGAGGTATGTCATGGTCAGGGCCTAGGCAAGGAATACAGTTTGTTTGTGTCTTTCGGCTTTTCCTGGTTAGGGGTCGCCACAGCGGAACTCCGGTCCGCTAATGATTGGTAGTTCATTTTTAAGTGCCGAGTTACCAGCCCTGACGCACAACCTTCAACGAAGGTATGCCCATTCACGCACATCTCCACACAGAAGACGCTCTAGCTGAGAATCAAACTGGACAGCGTCTTACTGTGAGGTGACAACGCTACCGCAGTACCACCACCCATTTGCTTTCCACAAGAAATACAATTACTGACTTTTACTGACATCGGTTTAGAGCAATAAAAAGTTTCCCTAATGGGGTACTTCGCTTTACTTGAAGACTTCGGTACTGAAACTCAAAAACGAAAATTTCAGGAGTGGGCCGACCGGCACTTGCGAACTGCATCTGCTTCGGGCACCGCACAGCAGGAAAGACTGATAAAATGGCATCAGCTGCATGCTTTATACCCCTGACTACCTGATGTCACGGAAGAAGAGACAGCAACCAACGCAGGACCCAAGACTTTGATAATCAGGCCGACTGAGGGCTACTGCAAGCAGATAACCCAAATGTGAGGACTGCAACACAAAGAACATCAGTTTTCATTTGCTACAAACTATAACTTAAGAGAGTCATTCCCTTGAACAGCTCCTAAGCAAGGAAATCTCTCTCTTTTGTGTATCCATGTGATCTGGACAGACCTGATGCTGAGAACCTAATAAATCAAAACTAAAAAGCAGAAGAAATGACATACGAGAATGAATACTTATATGAACAAACTAGGTGTAGTAGCTCTGAAATCTGAACAGAGTCTTTGGCTCTCTGCCATGGGAGAGCCATGGTATATAAGAAAGAAGAACACACACACTGAAATAAGACTTTAAAAAGGTTATAACAATTAGAAACAATACAGACCTACATAAAAAGAAAAAAAAAAAAAGTGCTCCGTACCCCAAATGGAAGAAGAATAAAAAAATACTTTGAGTTACCCTTTTTAGAGGATAAGTTAGACAAAGGGGAGGGGAAGCAGTACCAATCTTTGTGGGAAAATAATCTACACAATCCATTTCACATCAAGACCATGGGGAGAACAACACTAAAGTTAAACATCTCCAAGCAAATACACATTCAATTTTAAAACAGTCAAGTTGTTGGAAAATATGCTAGGCAAGGACAGACAGAATACAATAAGAATCAAAGATGAAACAAATGGCAAGAACAACCCAATTCTGTATCCTTATACTGACCCAAAATATAGGAAAGGCAACAAATACCAAGTCAGTTGTTAGTGTCAAAGCCTTTCATAACATCTGTAATGCAGTTAATATACAGCCACATGCTGGAGGACTTCTGGGAGGTAGACAACATTTAGACTAGGACTCTAGATTGATTTTTTACTACCTTGACATTATGAAAATAATATAAATTTTTCGTGCTTCTGCCCAGATAAAAAAGATGGCAGCTCTTCCTGGCTTTAAGTACCTTTTGACACACCTGTCCACAACAGAGGGATACATCTGAACAGACATCATGGCTCCCACTTATAAAAGTTCTGTAAAATTCTCCAATACATACTGGTGATCAATTACACTGAAACATCATGGATATGCACTTTCCCAATTTCCCCACAGCCAGATTAGTGGCGATAGACAATTGTTACATTGTCTTAAAATACCTTAATGTTCACGGACAACTACTTAATCCACAAAACAAACAGTACAGTTGGGTAAAATCTTACCATAACAGTAGATGTCCTTTATCACTGTTGCAGTATTCATTACAATAGGGATTACCTGCCAAGGGTGGCCCAACATTTGGCCAGTATTACAAAGTTTTAGGTTGCTTTAAGGTACACTGCACATCACACACATGCTCCTCGTGTAGTGTATGGCATAAAGATGGCATCCAGATGTACCATCCTCAGAACTGAGAGCCCCAACAGGAATGCCAGTCCAAGGAATACAGAGGTAATCAGTACACCCAGAAGAGAAAAAGGACCAGGGGAGGAGGGAGGGAGTGAATGCTGCAACAGTGAAGAGAAAGACATCTACAGTTATTGTAAGATTTTACACAACTGCACTACATCCTTCCATTTGACTGTTGCAGTATTCATTACATAAGGGAGAGTGACAAAGCTCAGGAAGGAGAGAGGTAGGAGGAGGAAGGACAGCACTAGCAAAACTAGCTCTAGAAATTCTACTCAACCTACAAGTCCAGGCAGCTGCCTCAATTTTGAACAGGACTTTTGGAATGAGAGGAATGGGAAGGAATGCATAAAGAAACATCCCCTTCCAAGAAAAAAAAAATATAGGGCCATCCACCTTCCAAACCAGAGGACCTGGGACTCTGGCACAAAACAGAGGAAGCTGTTCAGAGGGGAGGCAAATAGATTTGTATGATGAGTGCCCCACTACTGGTGGACAACATTCAGAAACATCTCTGTGAAGCATCCATTCATGGGATTGAGTTATGGACCTGCTCACAGAATCTACCACAATGTTTTGACTTGAGAGAAAGTAAACTGCTTGAAGTGTCATTTGATACTGGATAGCAAGTTTCCACACTAGGAGTGCCAACTAGCAAAGAAAACAGGACCCTGCCCCCTCCCATTTGTTTATTTGTTTATATAACCCCACCAATGTGATATTGTCTATAAACATCTTGAGAAATCCTGGGGAGAACAGAGGATGAAAAACATGAAGAGCCAGCAGAAGAGCTCTCATTTCTTTGACACTGACGTATTCTTCCTGTTGATTAGGCACCCAGACCCCCCCTGCACCTTTAGGAAGCCAAATGCTGCTCCCCATCCCATGGCTGGAGTGTCTGTGAACAGCTCCAGAGAGGAAGAGGCGGATGAAAAGAGAACCCTCGATTGACAGCAGCAGCTGCAGAATCCACCACAAAAGTTTCTACTTGAGACAAGGCAGAAAAGGAACTACAAATTCAAGGGGAAAAGCATGTTAAAGTAAAACCGACTTCAGAAACCACTGAAACTTTCTCATGTGGAATTTGGCCAGAGGGAGCATAGGAACAGTGGAGGCCATGAACCCAGAGTTCCCAAATTCCCTGGCTGTTAGTGAAGCCAGTGGAAGATGAGATTGAAAAAAGGAAATTAGTTGGGGCCTTGGGAGGAGGCAGGGATGCCAGCATAGGTATAGTCTGGATTCTGCATCCCAGAAAGACACAATCCTGAGAAGGAGTCAGAAAGAACTTTTTGAAATGTATAGTAAACCCCAGGCTTTGCAGAAGGGAAACGGCAAAATGGAGATTGTGCAAGCAGGAGATCGTCCAAGTAGAGAAAGACTTGGATCCCCTGTAGCCTACAAAAAGCAATAAGGAGTGAGGCATTTGGTGAATGGTCTTTCTACTGCCTCAAGGTTAAAGGGCAAAGCACAGAACTGAAAATGTCGGAAGCAACAGAGAAACAAACTTCCTGAAAGGGGGATGACTTGGGATATGGAGATAAGCATCTTTGAGATCCAGACACACCATATAAGCCTGAGAAAGCAAAAGAGGGAACATGGTCTGAAGCGACAACATTCGAAAGATGGAACCTTCAGAAAGGTACTTAGATAAGAGGTCTAAAATTGGTCTCCAAATACCCTCTTTCATGGGTACGAGAAACATTCTGGAGAAAAACCTCATCCCCTTTTGGGAAACTCCTTGAACAGAACCTGGAGTCAAGAGATCCCAGAGCTCCGCTGGAAAGGACAGCAGTTTCTGAGGGGGCAGAGGATTTCCCAACCATGAAATACCCTTGTCAGATAACTGACAGAACCCAGGAGTCCTGAATGTGGCTGGGAAGAATAGGACAGTCAGACAGCATCTGGTTTATAAGGAAAAGGAGACTTCTGGGGGTACAGAAATCTGAGAAGCTTTAGCAGGAGGAGCTCGCTTCCCACCTTTCTTGTCCTGGGGGGGGGGGGGGGGCATAGCAGAAGGTCTGGGAGAATCCACCTGCAGGAGGTCAGAATACCTTTTTTTGAACTTCAGAAGCCGGAGCACAATCTCATTAAAAAAACTCCATCATTCTAGAGATTGTGCCCCCAAAAGAAATTCTCTCAAAAGGAGCATCAGGATTAGCAGATTTCTCTTACTCAGACCCATAAGCTAAAGGAGAGGGAATGTGAAAGGCGTAGGCAAGGGATTCCTCATCTTAAATATGCCTCCTCCTCAAAAGAATCCTGCTCCTTGGATCTTTTACAGGGAGTAGAGGACCTAGAACAGAAATTCCTTGAGGAGGTTTTAAAACCATCAAAGCATTAACCAATCCCAAAGTGAAACTTTGCTATTCACTCTACGGGTCCTTAGGAGCTGGAGTAATACGTTTAGTTTTCTGCTTTTTCTTTAAGGGGACATCCGCCTTATAAAACGTAGATGGCTTTGACTCCAGAAGGCATTCAATAATTGTAGTAGGGACTTCTCTGACCAAAAATCGAGGACCACCTCTAGACCCCTCGTAAATTATCTACTGGGATACCCCCTGAACATCTGATGCAGACAAGTGCAAGGCCTCCAAGGACCTGCCCAAGGTTGGATCCCTGCAGGCCTCTAAAATCGGTCATGGCCGAAGAATCAAATGATGGACCTGGGTGTACCTCTGGGGTTTCACTCGCCTTGGGAGAGATGCCCAGCAGAGGCAGTACATCAGAAGAATCCAGTCTATCTAGATTTCTCAGCCTTCTTCATGGATGGCTGTCCCTCGGAGCAGGAAGTTCCCTCCATTGTGACTTTAGCCAACAGCTTAACACATTGATTCTCCAGACACAAAGCCAAAGAAGAAAGCCTACTATGGAGGGTCTGGGGAACAAAGGCCTGACAGACTGAAAAGACATATGGTTGTGGGAAACACAGAGACAAAACAAGCACTCCTCATGACAGTCTCTACGGGGAGTCTGTTTCCCAAATTGGCATTTACTCTTCTTGGGATGACATAAAACTTTCACACTCCTCAAAACCGAGGTGGAATCCTTCAAAGCCCCCGGGCCTGTGGAAAATACGGCCCAGACCACAGAATCCTTTATAAACGCATTCTATGAACACCTTTAGGAATGCATGGATCATGCGATCCCAAATAAAACCAAGACCCAATCCTCCAAAGGCAGACGTCCTGTCTGGTGGACCCCAGCCATAAACAAATTATAGAATAGAAGGAGGAAGCTACTAAATGATACAGCAAAATTCCAAAAAGGGAAGGTATCTCTGATCAGTATTAGCAAAAAACTACGGGCACTCATAAAATCGTCTTAAGGCCAGCTTCGAGAGAAAATTTGCACAGGACACTAAGGATAATCACAAGGCTTTCTTTAGTTATGTTAGGAACCTGGGTGGGTATTCCCAGATATGCTCAGAATTAGTCCAAAATGACAAAAAATACACCAAACCCACAGACATTGCCAACATCCTAGCTGACAGGTTCAGCGCAAACTTCTCCCCCACCTCCCCACCAAAAGGGCAATTATCTATCCCAGCAGAGTGCTGCCCCCCTGACATCTCAGATGCTCAGGTAAGAGCCGCCCTCTCCAAAGCAAAAAACACAGCATCAATGGGACCAGACGGTGTCCCAGGCTGCGTCCTACATGAACTCCAAGAAGAGCTAAAACCAAACATAAAACTACTGTTCAATCTCAGCCTTACTACAGGATATGTACCCAAAGAGTGGGGTACAGCAACTGTGGTCCCTCTCCACAAAGGTGGTGCCTCAACGGATCCTGGAAACTATCGCCCCATAAGCCTGACTAGCTTGGTCTGCAAAGCTATGGAAAGGATCATCATGGACATCATAAATAAAGATACTGGGGACCTACAGACACTGGATCCTACCCAGTTCGGCTTTGTTAAGGGCAGATCCTGCCTCTTAAACCTGGTTGATTTCTTTGAAACAGTCACCAAGGCCATTGACAAGGGGAAGGTGGCCCACACAGCCTACCTGGACCTCGCAAAAGCCTTCGATACAATACCCCACTCGGGCATTATAGATAAGCTCACCAGCTTAAATATAAACCCCTATGTCACTAGATGGGTTGCAAACTGGCTCAAGGACAGAACCCACATGGTTACAATTGCTGGAGCCATGTCAGACTCCAAACCAGTTACAAGTGGCGTCCCACAAGGCTAAGTCCTGGGACCTCTCTTGTTCAGTATATATTTCTCGGAGGTGCAGGCCAACACGGAAGGACTGTGGTTGACCATGTTCGCAGATGACTGCAAACTGGGCGCCATAATCGACTCTCCAGCCGACACAAGCATCCTCCAAAAGGGCCTCAGAAACAGACAACTGGTGCCAGAGCCATGGCCTCAAGCTAAACGCCAAATAGTGTATAGTCATCCCCTTTGGCAAAAACAAAGTGCCCTCAAATTACCACATAGGTGGTAATCCATTAAGTACAGAAGAAGTAATTAGGGACCTGGGGACCCAAGTTGATAGCAATCTCTAATTTGACAACCATGTGGCCAAAGTGGTAAGAAAAACATTTTATATAGCCCACCTAATCATGAAGGGATTCACATCTAGATCAGGGGAGGTCATCGTGCCTCTTTACTCATCCCTCATCAGGCCCATAATTGAGTATAATGCCCCTTTTGGGATGTACCTTACCAGACACCTGCAGCAACTGGAAAGACCCCAAAAGTACCTCACCAAGAAGATCAAAGGGCTCAAACAGATGCCATATGCTGCCCGGTTAAAGAAATTCCAGCTCTACTCAGTGGCATACCGCCTATTCAGAGGCGATCTGTGCCTGACGTATAAAGCCATGTCCAACCTGGAATTAATGGACATGCTGCACCTCAGAAAATCCAAATCCTATCGATCTATGCGCTTGAGAGACTTGAACCTCAGCACTGAAATAAATAGGACATGCTGGAGGGACAGATTCATAACCCAGAGGCTCCCTTCACTCTGGAATAAAATCCCAGTCCAGGTTAGGCAGAGTCCCTCATTGACGCTCTTCAAGAGGAATCTTGATGAGTGGATGGGAGATCATAGGTTTACCCCGGGTATCACTTCTGTGTCACTGTTAGACAGAGGCACAGTATACTAACCTCAAAAAAGGGCATAGCAAAATTAATTTAAAATGGGTGGCGAAAGCCAAACACATTCTGGCTAGGCTTATAAATGCCCTAGGGCAGATAGCCTAGTATGAACCTATGAACATGCAACAAAACATAAAAAAAATAAAAAGATAGAACAAGATACAATAAACCCCAATGGGGCACTCATCTTCAACAGCTTGGCAAACCAGCAACACAATGAGCATTCAGACTGAGAGCAAAGAGGTTGGCATGTCGGAACATCAACTTTATGCCCCATGTTAAGAGCAATGTGACATATGGAGTACCCTAAAACAACTTAAAGGCGTTGGTATACTGACTGGATGTTAGACTACCCTTGGCAGGAAATCATTATCGATTACAACCTCCTGAGGGACGGTATAAACAGTTTCATAGCCCCCTCCCCCACTGCAGGAACTGGCACCAATGTCCAAATCTACACTGAAGTCCACATACGAGCATTTTCATAGATGCATGGAATCAGGAATACCTGACGGGACAAAATCATCCTCCGCAAGAAAGAGTAAACATGTCTGGGGGAAATCTGCAATAAACTATATAACAAAAGGAAAAGATTGCTGTCCAGAACCAAGAAGGAGCAGGTGCCCAAGTGAACACAATCTCTCCTTAGCCTGAACAAGCAAATAAGAGCACTATTGAAATCCTCTAAAGCCATCTTAAAGTCCAAATTGGCCACATCTACGAGAGACACTCATAAGGCCTTCTTATGTTCGCCACCTCAAAAGAAGCACCCAGATCTATTTAGAACTGGTGGTCAAGGACACCACATTCACAAATGTGGTAGATATAGCCAATCTACTGGCTGACAGATTCAGCAAAAACTTCTCCCCTCTGTCACGCCCATCAGTAAATCAGGACATCCCCCAGTACCTTTGCCCCACCCATTTCTACAGAACAGGTCATCACTGCCCTCTCAAAAGCAAAAAAAAATACAGCCTCCATGGGACCAGTTAACATCCCAGGGTGCATCCTACATGAACTTGCAAGCACCATTAGGTACCCTATTCAACCAAAGCCCAAGTACTGGCTTTGTCCCAGCCGAGTGGAGGACAGCCACTGTCATCCCTTTACACAAAAGGTGGAGCGTCCACTGATCAGGGAAATTATAGACCCAGCCACCTAACTAGCCTGATCTGCAAGGCCATGGAACAGATAATCACAGATGTCATTAACAGGGACATTGGCAACCTCAAAACACTCGACCCCACACAATTTGAATTTGTCAAGAGAAGGTCATGTCTATTAAATCTGGTCGACTTCTTTGCGACAGTCAGACAAGCCATGGACGAGGTGAAGATGGTGCACACCACCTACCTTGACCTGGCCAAAGCCTTCAACACTATTCCCCATTCAGGTATAATAGATAAATTCTCTCAACTAGGCATCAAGCCATATGTTACCAGATGGGTAGAAAACTGGCTCACTGATAGGGGATGCCACCTCAAGCAGTAGACCCATAATAAATGGCATACCCCAGGGATATGTCTTGGGGCCTCTGTTATTCGGGATATACTTTCAGAGGTGCAGGTCAAAACCAGTGGGCTACAGCTGACCATGTTTGCAGACAACTTCAAGCTGGGTGTGGTCATAAATTCCCCAAGTGATGTGGACATCCTCCAAGAGTGTCTCACCCAAACAAATGACCGGTGCTAGAAACACGGCCTCAAGCTGAATGCCAAAAAAGTACAGTTTTGTACCTACCATAAATGTACATGTTCGAGTGTCTTCACTGCTGCAGTCATTACACTTGGGTTATCTTGCCGTCAGGCGGTCCTGCAGTCAGCCAGAGTTCCAAAGTCTTGGTCCGGCATCAGTTGCTGTAGCTACTTCCCTGAAGTCAGTGCGCCAGGGGTATATTAGATGCAACCGACGCCATTTTCTTCAGTTTTTCTTGCCCCAGATGTCAGGTGCCCCCAAATAGGAAGGCAATACATAATGGTAGTAAAACATGCCAAAATGTAAACCACAAAACCTCCAGTTACCAGCAAATACACCACATAGGTAGTATAGGCAGAAAAGTACAGATAAGTTCCAGCTAAAAAAGAGGGGATGGCGGGTGGGTAACCTGGACTGCAGCAGTGAAGACACTCTAACATCTACATTTATGGTAGGTACAAAACTGTACTATGTTAATCGTGTTTCACTGCTGCAGTCATTACACTTGGGTTGAATCCCAAAGCTGAGTCAGGGTGGCTGGTTCTATAGAGGATTAGGGGTGGCTATAAGGCCCTGCAGGACTGCAGTGGCAAAGCTAGCTCTGGATCCTGAATAAAGAGGCAAGTGATAATGCTTGGTAAAGGTGTGCACTGAACTCCAAGTTGCAGCCTCCAAGATATCTTTGGTGGGTACTCCTCTAAGGTAGGCTGTTGCCCTGGTGGAATGTGGTCTAATGTTAGTAGGAACAGGTTTCCCATGCTGTGTGTAGCAGAACCGAATAGTGTCCTATCCACTTGGAAATGGTCTGCTTTGAAATAGCCTTTCCCTGTGAACCTGCAGCATATGCTACAAACAATTGCTCAGGTTTTTCTGAAAGATTTTGTTTTGTCCAAATAGAAACGCAATTGTCGGTGTATGTCCAAAGAATGCAGAAGCCTCTCCCCTTTATTCTGGGGATTTGGATAAAAAGTTGGCAAATGAATAGTTTGGTTAAGAGCCACACTGGATACCACCTTAGGCATAAATGAAGGATTGGTTCTTAAAGAAACCCTGTCCTGGTGAAAAATGATGAAAGGCTCCACTGCCATTAGTACCTGTAACTCTGAGGCTCTTCTTGCTGAAGTTGTTGCCAGAAGCAGAGCAGTTTTCCATGAGATATATTTTAGTTCTGCTGAAATGGCTGGCTCAAAAGGTGATAAGGTTAGTTTTTCCAAGACAAAATTGAGGTCCCAAGTTGGTGTTGGTGCTCTTCGGGGCAGTCTTATGTTTTTAGCCCCTCTGAGGTATTGTTTTAGCAATGGATGAGAGAAAATAGGAGGATCTGTGTTGTAATGAGCCGAGATGGCAGAAGCGTGGATCTTAATGGATAAGGACAGTCCTTTGTCCAGCATTTCAGTCAAGTATTGAAGTATCTGAGGAATATTTGGGACAAGAGGGTCAAAGCTTTGAGCCTGGTTCCAGGCACAGAATCTCTTCCACTTTTCTGAATAAGATTTCCTGGTGCTAGGCCTCCTGGCCTCCAAAATTACATCCATAACAGCTTTAGAGAGTGGTGTTGTCTGTCTGACTAATGAATCTGCCATGCAGCCAGGTTTAATGTTTTGAGCTGACTGTGCAGGATCTGATTGTCTTGTTGAGTCAGAAGGTGCAGAGTTTGAGATAAAATCCATGGTGGACCTTGAGCTAAGTTCTTTAAGATTGGGTACCAGTGTTGGTGTGGCCAGTCTGGGGCAATCAGGATCATCTGTGATTTCTTGTCTGGCTTTTAGTAGTACTTCTGAAAGGAGAGGCAGTGGTGGGAAGGCATAAACATTTAGGCTTTTCCAGCTGAATGAGAGAGCATCCACTTTCCATGCTTGTGAGTGATAGGTCCTTGTGCAGTATTTTTGTAGTTGGCAATTCTTTGGGGTGGCAAAAAGATCTATGTCTGGCACCCCCATTTCTGTGTTATCATGTTGAATATTTGTGGATTTAATTTCCACTCGTGAGGATCCATGATGTTTCTGCTTAAGTCGTCTGCCAGTGTATTTTTCTCTCCTGGCAGGAATTGTGCTTGCAGATGAACTTGATAGGTTAGAGCTGTGTTCCACAAGGTCATGGCTTGTCTGCATAGGGGATAAGAATGAGTGCCCCCTTGCTTATGTACCACATAACTGTGGTGTTGTCTGTCTTTAGTAAAAGTTGTCTTGGATGCAGAAAATCCTTGAAAGCTGGTAGGGCATTTTGTACAGCCCACATCTCTTTTTGATTGATGTGAAGATGTACTTGGTCTGTGGTCCACTTGCCCTGAATACATTTTCCTGCCATGTGTGCTCCCCAGGTGTAATCCGAAGCATCTGTTAGTGTCTGCCTGGCTGTGGGTAGAGTAAAAGGCTATCCCTTGTTGAGGTGACATGCCTGTGCCCACCATGGAACTCCTGTTGTAGGCAGGGAATTAGAGGTATTACTGCTTCCAAACTGTGGCAGTGTTGAGTCCAAACACTTTAGGCACCATTGTAATTTCCTCATATGTAGTCTGGCATATGGAATTAGAAGTATGCAAGATGCCATGAATCCCAACGCCTGCAGAATTTTTCTTGCAGGGAGTTGGGTTTTTGTTGCCAACAATTGAAAATATTGAGTCAGTTGTCCTTGCTTGTCTGGCGTGAGATAAGCCATCTGGGCCGTTGTATTTAAGCTGGCACCCAAGAATATTATCTCTTGTGAGGGCACTAGTTTTGATTTCTCATTTACTGTGTACCCTAGGCAAATTAGCAACCTTTTTACAAATGCCAGATGCTTTAGAAGAATGTCCTTGCTCTCTGCTTGAATAAGGCAGTCGTCCAGGTATGGATATATTTGAATTCCTTGTTGTCTGCAAAATGCAATTACTGGTGCCAGGCACTTTGTGAAGACCCTGGGCGCAGTAGATAAGCCAAAGGGCAGTGCAGAGAATTGGTAATGCATTGAACCAGCTATGAATCGGAGGTATCTTCTGCAGTTTTGTCTGAGAGGGACATGCAAGTATGCCTCTGAGGTCCAAAGTAACCAGCAAAGCCTTCTTGCCCAGCATGGGGAGAAGCTGCTGCAGTGTCAACATCTTGAATTTCAGAACATCTAGGTAAGTATTTAGAGTGGAAAGATCTAGAATGGGTCTCCAGGCTTTGTCCTTTCTGGGAACCAAGAAAAGTCTTCAGTAAAATCCTTATCCCTGTTCCTGTTGTGGTACTTTTTGAATAGCTCTCATGTCCATGAGGGCTGTAATGTGTTTGTGCCTCTGCCCATTGATTTTGTGGCAGGTTTGGCATTCCTTTTAGTCTTGGTAGAGTGTGAAAGTGGAACCTGTAACCTTGAGACACAAATGTTCAGAACCCATTTACCTTGGGTGATTATATGCCAATTTTGTGAAAAAGTGCTAGTTTTCCCCCTAAGGGAGCTGCCAAAAGGAAGGATTTTGGCATTTGAAGGGGGGGGGGGGGAGTCATTGGGACCGTTTCCTGTAAGGTTGTGACTTGTCTTCACCTCCTTTTGGGGTTGGTGTACCCCACTGCCGTGGTCTGTAAGAGCCTTGGGGCTGAGATCTGCCTCTTTGTGGTATGACACTGGAAAGGACCAATTTTTTGTAGGCCAATTTCTACTAAATTGAGGTGGCTGCACCTGTAAGAAATCCTTCATTGTTTGCATAGATTTTGCCTTATCCTCCATTTTCTTTAATACCTCCTCTGCCTTAACACCAAAAAAGAAAATCCTGCTGTAAAGGAGCATCCAATAATTTAGCCTTGACATGATCAGGTTCATAGATTAGTACTAGGCTAACTTGCGAAACATTTTAAGCCTAGCCAATTATCCCTTGTGAAAATCAAACCCTGCACTCTGTGTTTGCAAGGCAAACATCTTAACCACTAGGCCACCCTCATTATGAAGTACCGTTTTTCTGTATCTATGTGAATCTATTCGCCTGTGTTATTTTAATATCTTGTGAATGAAACTCTGGTGTTTAATAGTATTTTCATGTTGTTTTCTTATTATTAAATATATTTGAGCTTTTCATTGTGGCTGGCCTTTTAGAGAGAGTATTTTAATCTCAGAAAGTACTTGTATTTTTCTTTTAACCAAGCATGCCTTCGAATCACACACCCTGTAACTGATGCTCTACATGAAGCCTCTAATGAATCAAAACCACATTGCAAAGTATGTTTTCCCACTTGTTCAGTTGCATGCAATAATTCCTGCATTTCCTTATAGTCAGGATGTTCTGAAACTGTACTCATTTTCTGTTTAAGCAGAGACATTAAATATTGTTGGTATTTAAGCATGTGGAATTGGCAATTTAAAGCTCTTACTGCTAAAGTTGCAGAAGTGCAAACTTTCTGCCCCCATCTGTCTAATGCTCTAGAATCCCTGTCGGAGGGAACTGGATTCTTAGCTGTGGTAGCCTTTACCCCTTTGGGGCCCTGGGAAATAGTTTCTGGATCAGCAGCAGGGTTTTTATAAAGAAATTTGTTAGAGTCAGGGACTCTGTAATACCCGTCTGGCTTGACTGGAGCAGGGGGTAAAGAATTAGGATTTAAACTGGATTCAGAGAACACATCATCCACAATATCCAACACTGGCGGAATAGCCAGGGGTCTGTGCTGAGGTAATAAAAGAAAATCTCTGAGCCTTTTCTTGGATTCTGAATAATCCTGGCATTCCTAATGGAAATGCTCCCTCATGGTATGTAAAGTTTCCCCAAAAGAATAATCCTCAGGAGGAGAGGCTGAAGGAATAGATTATTCAGCATCTGAATCCTCAAAGGGGAGGGGCAAAGAGTATCCATGGTCCGAAGAAGAATCAAAAGAGATGGAAACCTGGTCAGAGGAGTCCGTCTGTATCCTGCCTAGGCCTTGGGGGGGGGGGGGGGGAGTGGGAACCCCCTGATCAGAGTAATTAAGTCTTCAGCCATTTTAAGCATTTGTTTTTTAGGCATGGAGGCCTGTCCAGGTGAATGCTGTACTTGCTTCTTTGTCTTTAATGGAGCCTTTGATTTTGCAGAAGTTGTAATGGTAAGCTGTGAAGGTCTGAAAACACCCTCAGACGCCGATGCCTGCTCAGCAGCTCCGGACCCATCTGAAGGGTTAGTTTCTGTAGGGCCAACAACTTCAGTATCCTGAGGCCTTGCCATCTCCACGTGGGAGTCGGAGGCGGCCTGTGGCTCTGAGGTCGCAGGTGTCGGGGGCTGCGAAAGCGCCTCACTGAGAACCGGCGACTGGCCTAGAAGAGGCTTTGTCAGTTTTTGGCCTCAGATGCCTGTCCTTATCCTTGTCTTTGCATTTTTTTTGTATTCCGGTCGTCGGTTGTTCCGACAGCATGGTATAATTAAACTTTCGGCTAAAGTAATGGCGAGAAAAATCAAACCGACTTTTAATGGTGCGTTTGTTAAATCTAGCACAAAACCGACAACTAGTGAAGTCGTGATCTGGGCCTAGGCATGGAATACAGTAAGAATGAAAATCCTTATGAGGTATTGGCTTCCCACAAGAAATACAATTATTAACTTTTACTGACATCAGTCTGAGGCAAGAAAAAGTTTCCCCAATGGGGTACTTAGCTTTATAGAAGACTTCAGTTCTGAAAATTGAATTGAAAATCTCAGGAGTCGGCCGACCGGCACTTGCGAACTGCTTTTGCTTCGGGCACCGCGCGGCAAGAAAGACTGAAGAAAATGGCGTCGGCTGCATCTAATATACCCCTGGCGCACTGATGTCAGGGAAGAAGCGACAGCAACCGACGCCGGACCAAGACTTTGGAACTCTGGCCGACTGCGGGACCGCCTGATGGCAGGATAACCCAAGTGTAATGACTGCAGCAGTGAAACACTATGAACATCTGCATCATCATCCCCTTTAGGGAGAGTGATGTCCCCACATATCACATTAATAACAATGTCCTAAGTACACAATCAGTAGTGAGGGATTTGGGCACCCAGGTTGATAGCAACCTGACATTTGTCCCACCATGTTGCTTCCGTTGCATGGAAAGTGTTATACACGGCCCACCTCATAAGTAAGGGTATCTCATCCACGGACGAAGAGGTCATAACATCCCTGTATTCTTCCCTTATAAGGCCAATTTTGAGTACAATGCCCCCTTCAACATGTACCTTGCAAGCCGCATGCAGCAGCTGGGCAGACCACAGAGGTTCCTCACCAGGAGAGCTCACAGCCTCAAACATCTACCCTATACAGATATGTCCCTCTACTCAGTTTCATACAGACTCCTCAGAGGTGACCTCTGTCTGGCATACAAAGCAATCTCAGAGCCCGCCTTGATGGGACTGCTGCATATCCGCAAGTCAAGCTCCACTCGAATAACCTGCATGCATGACCTCAACCTGGTCTGCAGTATCAACAGGACTTGTGGGCAGGACAGATGTGCCCCAGAGACAAACCCATCTGTGGAATAGACTCCCTCTCCACGTCAAGCAGAATACCTCATTATCCCTTTCTAAGCACAACCTGGATAATTGGATGGGAAACAGAAAATACACACCTGGGATTCCACCTGTGTCCCTGCTGGACAGGGGCTTTGGGTGCCGACTTGTCTAAACATGGGCTAAACTCTTGGCTAGGCTTATAAGGGCCTCAGGACCAACAGCCTAGTAACCTCCTATGATTGTAGGACAATGTATAGTGCAACAGGGAAATGGAAGGACATTACAGTATGCAAGAGATGTATATGCACAACATCTGCAGAGGCAAGCCTCTTGTGTACAAACACTCATAACAAACTAGTTGTTTTAAAACACACACAGTACACCCCCCCCCCCACCACCACCACCACCACATAGACCTAATTACGTGGAGGCATTTGAATGCAATCTTCCCAAACCCCAAAGACCTCCCAGGCAACCTGCCTACAAAAAATTATCTTCCACAAACCCAAAAGCAGCGAGTAGAAACAATACCAAACACTGCATGTGCAGCCACACCCAGTGGTGTAACACCTACCACTGCACATGCAGTCACACCCAGTGGTGTAACACCTACCACTGCACATGCAGCCATGACCAGTGGAACCTCAACTACCAAGCCCATAAAGGAAACTAATACACTACCCAGGACTAGTCATAGGGGACTCCATTATGACATACTCCACTCACCATGCTGAACAGAGAGAAAATAATAGCTGCCTAACAGAGGCCAGGATCTACCAAGTTAAGCATGCACTGAAGTCACTGCACCACATGTCAGTATGATTCAGTCATAATGCAGGTGGGTATAAATGACCTGAGATACATCTCCCTAGACTACATGAAGAGAGATTATGGAGCTCACAGACTGTGTGTCACAGCCTGACACATGCCTAGGCACATCTTCAAGAATGATGCCACAAACAGCGACGATTGTTTTTATAGTGTCGCTCTAGGGGGATACAATATGGTCTGCACCTGTGCCCTCTCAGCTTTCAAATTCTGGCTAAAACAAACAGTCTCCTCCCCTATACAACCTTTTTAGGCAATACCAATTTGACAAACGTACCAACAATAGCAAAATCATTCTAGGAAATTTAAAGGAGTAACTGCTCAATGCCAGGAGTCTAGACAAGAAGCTACACTCCTTCCACCTTAGAGAATGCAGATACCTGTAAAGTTACCAATACAAGGCTTAAAGTACCATATGGAACCCCAGCAATACAAAGCTTCAGTGCTTTCCACACATTTAGACCAGAAACCACACAAACAGGGACTAAAGGTAAAGGTGTCTTGATCTACAAAAAGCATACCTCTAGGGTGGTTAAAAAGATGATGCACTGGAGTTCCTCTACGTCCAGATTACTACAGACAAAGTCCTACTATATCCTAGCAAACTACATGTCACCCTCTATGTCCTGTGAAACCTATAGCACATACTTACACCTATCGGAAACACTCACCATTCAAATACCATACTCATGGGGGACATTAATTATCCCACCATAAACTGAAAAGCCTGTGTGACCCCAAATTTGCAGTTGTAGAGTTTCCTACACCTTGTGTAAACAAACACCCTGTACCAGTTAGTGCATATGCCTACTAGGAGGTAAAAACATATTGGCCTGATCCTCACAAATAAGAGAATGCTGCACCCTGCCCAGTGTCTCGTCCTCTTTGGTAAGGCCAGACCACAAAGCAGCCTCCTTCAAAGTAGGAATCAATTTTGTAACCCCCAAAAACCCAAGTCAGAAACTACTCTAAGGCAAACAGCCTTAAAATAACATGCCAATATTTCAAGGCCCTCCAAACCCAGATAATCCAGCAACCTATACAGAATTATTCACAGAAGCTCTGTACAACCATGCCAATGACCGCAAAAAGGCTGCTTCATCTACCAACAGCCCAATATCAACACAAAACAAACCACCCTGATGGAATCCAAAATTAAATAGGTTGTACAATAAATTAGAAAAAAAAAAGAAATCAGAGTTTTTTGTCTTTTTGGTGCTACACTTCTTAAACTTCAAGTCGAACAAAGCAAATTTTAAGGTAAAAATAGAAAGTGTCCCAGACCAAGGACAACCATAAATTCTTCAACTATCTCCAAAATGTCAAAGGCACACTGTGCAAAACTGTTGACAAGTGAAGCCATGTTCCTGAAACCAGGAGATAACAGTAAATCTTCTGGCTGACAATTTCAGCTGCAGCTTTAACCCCCTTCTCATCCCCAGCCACTTCCAAGGAAATACCATTAACATAACCCCTCCACAATCATCACTAGGAAGCAGATCTTGGATGCACTCTCTAGGGCAAAGTATACAGCTTCAATGGGCCTTGATGATACCAAAAGATGCCTCCTGACAAGCCTGAAATATGACCAGTCATGGGCACTGGTGCCACTATTCAACGACAGCTTCCTCATATATGAATAGAAAACTGCAACAGTCTTCAATCTGCACAACAGAGGATCCCGGGAACTACAGACGCACCAGCCTAACTAGTCTCATACATAATGCCATGAAAAAGAATCAACAACGACCTAAGAAACCAAAAGACACTTGATCCAACCCAATTTTGTTTCATCAAAGACAGGTTATGCTTACTGAACCTTGAGGTGGTCATGAGGGCAAATGGTGCATACTGTCTACCCTGACCTAGTCAAGGTATTTGATGCAATACATCCCACTTGAGCATTGTAAACAATCTTAAGGAATTAGGCATAAACCCCTATGTAACTTTCTGGATTGCCTGCTGGCTCAAAGACAGGACTAAAGAAGTTAAGAGCGGAGAGATCACCTCCACAAAGAGGCCGGTCATCAGTGGTGCCCTCCAGAGCTGTGTTGCTCCTCTATAGCATCTATTTTTTTAGAAGTCAAGGCCAATGTTGAGGACCTCTGGCTTGCCAAGTTTGCAAGCTAGAAGTGCAAAATGCCTCCAAAATATCAACATCTTATAGTAACATCTAACACAGACAAAATGACTGGTGCAAAAGCCATAGCTTAAAACTCAATGCTAAGAAATGCATAATAGTACCAGTTTTGAAGATGGCCACCCAGGGAAACTCTCTCATTGACTAAAACACCTCTAAAAGTAGACAGCATCCAGGCATTTACAGAGTTGCATAGATAGTTGTCTGGCGTTCAACCAGCATCTGTTTAAAGTTGTAAGAAAATCATTCTGTGCCACTGAACTTAGAAGGGCATGGCATCCAACTACAGGAAGTAATCATGTCAGTGTACTCAACTGTCAGACCCATCATGGAGTACAACACCCATTTGTGAATATACCAGACTTCAATGTCCACAGACGTTCCTCACAAAAAGAAAAAGCAGGACACGAATACAATGATCATCTCAAAGCCCTCTCTCTATATACCAAAACCACAAACCAGTGACCACCAATAAAAGTTGAAATCGTTATTCTCTCTCGGACATCTCGACAAAAATGCTCTCTATATACAGTCTGTTTCCTACAAACTGCCAAGAAACTATTTATGCCTAGCATACAAGTCATCCTTGGATCCTGATCTGATGGACATTTTGCATATCACCAAAATGAACAGCACCAGAATGACTGGATAAAAGGATTTAAAACTTTTGCCAGCAACTTAGATAGGACATGTTGGAGGGACAGGTACATCTCTCTCAGGAATTCCCATTTTCTGGGACAGGCTTCCCCATCCATGTGTAGCACAGCCCTTCCCTAACCCTATTCAAGCACAAACTGGACCAGTGGATGGGAAATCAAAGTCACCCCTGGTCTGATACCCATGTCTTTGATGGACAGAGGTAGACATTAAATCATTCCCTAGTGCAAGGAGTGCACAGGTGATGTTCAGAGTACCTTAAAGCAACAGTAAACTTTTGTAAACTGGCCAGACAGAAGGCTTCACGACAGGGAATCCCCATTAGTAAGGAATACTGCAGCGGTGAATGTAATGACATCTTTTAAATATATATATTTTTAATTTTCATTTTAACTTATACAACTACACCAATGATCTCTTTTCAGGGAAACTTTTAAGTGGTATTCATAATGATTAGCTGAAATGGTGAAATTTAGCCAAGGTACCAGGGAGTTAAAACTACTCAGTTTGATGCATGCCATGTGATCTTTTACATCTACCTGAGCTACCACCAAGTAAGGCAGACGGGGCCTCTAATGTCTTTTCCACCTATCCAGTGTGGGAATAGAACCCGCAGCGTTGTAATCTTCCACTACAAAATGCGAGTGTACATGTTGAGCTGCTGAGACTGATAAATAACTGCTAAGAGACTGTCTACTAACCCAACGGCATGACAGAATAACAAAACTAAGCACAGAAACAGCTGGAGATAGTAATGAGCAAGTTGTAGTAGGGGAGCAGATTTATTGTACAGGGTCTGTATTATCAAGTTAAGTTCATATCAAAGTAGATGCAGAAATGCTTACCACCTAGGTGTTTTCGCCTAAAAACTGTCTCTCAATTCAGCCTATCAATCTAATGTGATTTCCAAAGCAGAGTAGCAATCTCCCAAAAAACGGTGTCCATACAGAATAATCTGATTCTGATAACTACTTGCAAATGGATTGAGTAACTAGGAAATACAGCAGGTGTGTTATTATGGAGTTCTCAGATGTTCCCATAAGGTACAGTAAAGATGCTGGGACTGGAGCCTGTAGATTAAGGTTGTCCACTTTAGCATAACAGCAGCACAGAAATGATGTTAAGAACTTGGAAGACAACCTTTGCCAAGGATAGTCTGTCCTGGCCCCTCTCCTCAGGATTTCAGATACGGGTTAAAACTTTAATCCACCCTCTTAGAGCCTTTTTTAGGTAATGTGAAAATGACAAAATTAACATTGCAAAAAAAAAAAAAAAAAAAAAAAAAAAAAATCTCCAAGCACCTTTAATGGGACAATCCCAGAGTCTAAAATTCTGACCTAAAGAAACTTGTCCCGATACCTTCAAGCTTTCACCAACCAATGACCACATCATCATCAACTCTACTCCTGGTTTCAATTTACTTGGTGCAGCCATGTTTTCATTCCCTCTGGTGAACACAATTAACTCAGTTCCTGTCAAAGCTTTCAGTCACTGACAAATGGGAAACAGTAAGATTACTAGATTTTTGTGTGCTTTTGTGATGGGGTGGTTAGGCAAAACTTTCAGTGTTTACTTTTTATGGATCTTGTCAAAAAGCTTTATCTTAATTATGCAGTTTTGTTATATATACACAAATATTTCAAGCACTGGCATTAATGCCCTTTTAGCTTGTCAATATACCAAAACACCTGCCTCCACAATAAGTATCCAGGCTATTCTTAAAAATACCCAAACTACTACTTGCTTTAAATATAATTTGGTAGTCTGTTCCATGCATTAGCTACTGTCAGAGAGCCAATTAGTACACTTATTACTACAGAATCTTCTACATAGGTGGTCTGATAATTCTCTAATACTTTTTGATCACCCCAAACATTCCCGGAAGCAGTTTTCTCTAAATGCCCTATATACCTGAATAAGACCTCCTCCTCTTAAAACATCAATAAAAGACACTGCACAAGATCACATATTTTAGTGTTTCATAAAGTACACTTTCACATCCATGGATACCCTTGGTATATTTCCGTTGTACTCTTTCCAGTTTACTCATGCTCGTTTTCTTATAGGGTTTCCATGTTGATATTCTATACTCAAGTTTGGGTCTGATGTAACTAACAAACAATGACTTCTTCATTTTTGATTTCCTAGACTTTACAAATCTTTTTACATAACCTACAGTGCTGTAACTATCATTAACCAATTGGCTGATATGATTAGAAAAACTCATAGCTGGATCTACCCACATCCTTAAATGAATCTACAGTTTCAATCACTGTGTGCTGCATTAAATATTCACATTTCAATTTATGTCTCCCAAATCTCATATGCTTAGTTTTTAATGTATTTATCAGCATATTATTCTCCTGTAACCAAATGGTCAATTTAGTCAAGTTATTTTGCAGGCATGCCTTATCTGCAACACATGTAATCAGTTTACCCAATTTCAGGTCGTCTGCATATAGACTGTATAACACCTCAGATGAAAAATTTAGGTCTGAAAGACACAATCTAAACAAGTAAGTGCCTAGGACAGAGCCACGTGAGACACCCTGACTGTAACCAAGGATTTCACTTGTCCAGTTGCTGTATGATACTTGCCATGTCTTATCTGTAAGCCATGCAGCTATCCATCTTATCAAGAGTGCATCAATACCCAACTGTTCTAGTTTATTAAATCAGTGTTTTGTGTATGACCCCGTCAAATGCCGAAGTAAATCTGTATAAATTACATCACAATTTTTTATAGTTATATTGTTATAGAACATCATGTTACAGGTGGTAATAGATCTATTTTCAACATATGCATGCGGCTATATGGTTTCAAGTCCCTATCTATCCAATTCTGACAATAACTTATCCAATATTAACTTCTCAATTACTTTTCCACAAAAAAAAAAAATGTGCACTTTACTCATCTGCTTTTACTGTATTTGCGTTTCTTCCTACTTTATTACTAGGGGCAATGACTACAACTCTGATCTGTGATATATAACAAAGTATCCTTTTCTGTGCATTTAAAGTGGTTTTTTTTTTATTGTATCGACTTTATTTTCTGAAAAAAAAAATACTCGTTTCCCATCTTTCTAAGCTAGTATAGTCCAGTTTTCAGGTTAGTGCTGAATTCAGGGCTGTGTTACAAATCTCTGTTTGCCCATACCTTACTTGGATAGAAGGAAGTTTCTCTGTTCACATGTGAGAGAGGGGAGCTTTGAGTAGCCTCTCTGTCCCTGGAGAGGTGGTTTCAGCCCAGAAAGTAGTAGTTTATTGGCCATTTTGGGCTAATTTCTCTCTCTTTCATTTCACTGCTATATCTCAGCCCGGCACTTGCTCAAAAAACTTATAGCAAGCACTTATAAACCCTAGCACTAGACCCTCCTGTACTATACAGAAGGACAAGGCTCTCTATTCGACCTTACCAGCCATTCAGTAAAACAGTTCACTGTACCTATCCAGGCATGTCCAAATGGTGGTTTCAGGTGTACCCTCCAGTCCAACTGGTGAATCTGGGCATTTTGAGGCAATGTTACAACTGCCTCATGAACACAGACAATCCTCTCCTCCTACCACCAAACACTAACACATGCGAGAGATGCAATTATACAGCGAAACTGGAGGCTAAGCTCTCTCAACCAAAGACTGGATCAGACAGTCAAGAGAAGTAGGGAAATACTTGCATCACACCACCAGTCTCACATAGACCCATTAAACCAGCACCGGCAAAAAACACACAAATACATGAAAACATACCCGGAGGTTCTTAACAAAAGATCTGCAAAACCAACAGAGACCTCCAAAGCAAACATCCAAGCCACCTCCACCCCCCAACACAAACCATGAAACACAACTCACAAAACCAGTGTGCCATGCAATCACAGCCCTTAAGGCAAAATAACATACCCAACATACTAGTAATAGGTGATTCTATAGTCAGAGCACACTGACGTCCCACTCACTAGGCTGAATAAGGAGAAGGTTACTGTTAGCTGCCTGTCGAGTGCCAGGATCTGGCATATAAAACAAGCACTCGGGTCACTCCAGAATAAGTACAAATATGACGGTCATTGCCCATATTGGTGTGAATGACCTGAGCCGTACCTCCCTGGACTACATTAAGAGAGACATGGAAGAGCTCTCTGATCACACAGCCAAGGCCGGTATGACCCTGTCCCCGAGTAGCATTCTGCCCTCACCAAGAATGATACCACGGTATAAAGAAAAAATTCTCGATTTCAACAATTGGCTAAGTTTCTGGTGTCATTCAAAGGGGAATCCAGTGTCTGTTTGCCTGAGATGACACGCTCGACAAGCCACACTGCTTCGCTAGAGACTGCATGCACCTGTCACCCTTAGGCTTTTGAATACTGGCCAAGGCTCTTGCCACCCCCAAAGTGCCTTTTTTAGACAAGGCTCAAAAGACAAACCCACCGCCGTAAATAGCACAAGTAACAAAAAACTGAGAGTAATGCTACTCAATGCCAGAAGGTCTAAACCTCAAAATGCACGCACTCGAGGCACTCCTCAGTATGGAGAAAAATCGATATATGTGCAGTAAACAGAAACCTGGTTCAAGGCTCCAAAGAGCACCCCAGCACTACCAGGCTACAACTCATCCCATACATTTCGGCCATAGAACCCAAACCGAAATACAAAAGGCGGGGGCATATTCATATGCATCAAGGATACCCACACCTCCAGTTTAATGGCACAGCACGATGCTTCAGAGATCATCCAAGTGCAACAAACAACGGGCAAAACTGCAATTCAAATTGTAGCTTGCTACAGATCACCCACCATGTCCCAGGACACCCATTCAGTGTTTCTGGAAACACTGGGAAACAAAGGTCCTACCAAATACTCTAATATTGGGTGATTTCAATTACCCAAACATTAACTGGGAGAACTACTCAAATTACTGACTCCCTTGCCCAACATTTCCTAGAATTTATAAACTCAAATGCCCTGGTTCACCTGGTCAACACTCCCACCAGAGGTGACAACATACTGGACCTGGTTATCACCAACATGGGCGACCGGTGTTCCACACCGGAGGGTCAACCCCTCGCTGCTTAGCTCGCACCATAAACAAATAACTTTGGATATCCACATTCGGCCCCCACCCCTGGACAAAGAAACTACCATGAAAAACTTTTCAAAAGCAAACTTCATGTTACTTAAGACCGAGGTGGAAAGCTTCAAAGCTCCCATGCTGAAGGATAACACTGTACAAGCTGCAAAATCCTTTACTGATGCATTCTACGGGCACCTACAAGAATGCATGGATCGTGCCATCCCAAGCAAAACCAAGACTCACTCCTCCAAGAAAAGGAAACCAGTCTGGTGGACTCCTGCCATAAACAAGCTATATAATAGGAGGAGGACATGAGTACAGAAGAGAGTAAAATCCCAAGAAGGGAAAACATCCCTGATCAGTATCAGCAAGAAACTACGATCCCTCATAAAATTATCCAAGGCGAGCTTTGAAAGAAAAATTGCCAAGGACTCCAAAGACAGCCACAAGGCATTCTTTAGCTATGTCAAGAATCTAAGTGGCAATGCTCAGATATGCTCGGAGCTGGTGCTGAATGGGACAAAATACACTTAACCGACCGATATCGTCAACATCCTGGCAGACAGGTTCAGCGCAAACTTCACCCCCCACTCACCTCCAAAAGGACCCATAACCATACCAGAAGAATGTAGAGTCCCTTGACATCACAGACACTCAGGTTAAAACAGCCCTCTCCAAAGCCAAAAACACAGCATCAATGGGACCGGACGGTGTCCCAGGCTGTGTCCTACAAGAGCTTAAAGATGAACTAATCCCACACCTAAACGCACTGTTCAAACTCAGCCTCTCCATAGGCTACATACCCATAGAGTGGCGCACAGCAACGGTTATTCCACTCCACAAGGGTGGAGCCACAACAAGACCCCAGGAACTATCGCCCTACAAGCCTGACTAGCTTGGTCTGCAAGGCTATGGAGCACATCAGCATGGAACTCATTAACAGTGACATTGGGAACCTCCAAACACAGGACCCTACCCAGTTTGGCTTTGTTAAGGGCAGATCACGCCTCCTAAACCTGGTGGCCTTCTTTGAGACCGTTACCAAGGCTATAGACGAGGGAAAGGTGGTACACACAGCCTCCCTAGACCTCACTAAGGCCTTCGACACCATTCTGGTATTATAGACGAGCTCAGCAGCCTGAACATAAACTCCTACGTCACAAGATGGGTTGCCAACTGGCTCACGGACAGAACCCAAATGGTGAGAGTTGCGGGAGCTAGGTCCGACTCTAAACCAGTTAGAAGTGGCGTTTCCCAGGGCTCAGTCCTAGGACCCCTCCTGCTCGGCATACACTTCTCAGAGGTACAGGCAAGCACAGGAGGACTATGGCTGACCAAGTTCGCAGATGACTGCAAACTAGGGGCTATACTTGACTCTCCGACTGACATAGACATCCTCCAAAAGGGTCTCACTGAGACAGATACCTGGTGTCAAAATCATGGCTCAAGCTAAATGCCAAAAAGTGCATAGTCATCCCCTTTGGAAAAAACAAAGTACCCACAAACTACTACAAAGGCGGTAGTCCCCTAAATACAGAAAAAGTAATACGGGATCTGGGGACCCAAGTTGATAGTAATCTCACCTTTGATAATCACATTGCCAAAGTGGTTAGAAAATCCTTCTACATGGCCCACCTAATCAAAAAAGGGTGCGTATCCAGATCAAGAGAGGTCATTGTGCCCCTCTACTCATCACTCATCAGACCCATCTTAGAGTACAATGCCCCATTTGGGATGTACCTTACAAGACACCTGCAACAGCTGGAAAGACAACGGAAGTACCTCACCAAGAGAATCACTGGTCTCAAACAGATGCCCAATGCAGCTCGACTGAAGAAACTCCAGCTGTACTCGGTTGCATACCGCCTACTCATAGGTGATCTCTGCCTGACATACAAGGTCATGTCCAACCCAGAATTGATGGACGTGCTCCACTTAAAGAAAACCTTATCCCCTCAAGCCACACGCCCTAGGGATCTAAACCTTACCACAACAATAAATAGGATGCGCTGGAGGGATAGATTCCTGTCATAGAGACTTCCCATGCTTTGGAACAAGATTCCAATCTACATTAGGCAGAGCTCCTCGCTAACACTCTTCAGAAAAGAGACATTGACGAGTGAATGGGAAACAAAGTCTACCCCGGGGGTCACGTCAGTGGTTCTGCTGGACAGAGGCACAGGGAACTAATCTAAGAGGGCGGCGAAAACCAACACATTCTGGCTAGGCTTATAAATGCCTTCGGGCAGCTAGCCTTGTACCTACCTAGGAACATGAAAGTAGACTTGAGGGTCTATATGACTCCGGGTTTGTCCTGCTCCCCTTTCCCTTAAAGACAGGTTTAATAAGCGCAGGTCTCCAATCCTGAGTAATCTCCCCATATTTATATAACCTAGTGAATAATAGATAGAATGGTACAGTAACTTCTTGGTGAAGTGCTCTCAGGTCGTTGTTACTATTTCTGCCTCCTCCCTCTGCTTTGTTTGGATCCAGTTTGCATAGCTCTTTTTCAATATAATGTAATTTGATTCTAGTATCCGGGGTTACTGGGATGTCACTAGGACAACTTTCCACTCCTTTTGTGGACCCAAACTGTTTTGCATAACATTTTGTAAATATATCTATAAAAGGAGGTTACTAGGCTAAAGGCCTTGTGACCCTTACAAGTCTAGCCAAAAACTTATCCACAAAAAAAGAGAACCCTCAGTCAGCACGTCACCCTTGTCAATGCGGGACAAAGGTGGACTCCTCTGGACAAATTTGTGGTTTCCCATCCACTCATCAAGGTTGCGCTTGAAGAGGGTCAACGAGGGACTCTGACATGTATGGGAAGTCTATTCCAGAGACAGAGCAGCCACTGGGAGACAAACCTGTCTCTCCAGCAGGTTTTGTTGATGTCACACATTAGATTTAGGCCTATCAAGTGGGTAATGCATGAGGCCTATCAAGTGGGTAATGCATGAGGAGTTAAGACTTATGGATATGGAACATCTCTAGTAGGGCAGGGTCTGATATTGCCTTGTAGGCAAGACACAGATCACCTCTGAGCAATCTGTATGATAGAGTAGAGTGATAGTGATTTGAGCCTGTCCGCATAGGACAGATGGAGGCCATGGATTCTCCTTGTGAGGTATTTCTGTGGCCTTTTCAGTTGGCTCAGGTGTTTGGAGAGGTACATACCAAATGGGGCATTACACTCCATTAAAGGCCTAATGAGGGAGTACAGAGATCCAAGAACCTCCTTTTTTATGGATGCAATCCCTTTACTTATGAGATGAACCAAGTAAAAGGCTTTTCTGACCACTGCTGCCACATGATGGTCGAATGCGAGATTGCCGTCAACCTGAGTACCCAGGTCTCTCACCACAGGTTGTGTGCTTAGGGGTTGCATTGTTGTGGTAATCAGTAGGGGAGGTGTGTTTTTGCCGAATGGTATGATAATACAATTTTTTTGCTTTTAATTTACGGCCATAACTTTGGCACCAGTTACTTGTAGCTAGGAGACCCTCTTGCAGTATGCTATCATATGGGCAGTCAATGGGAGCACCCAACTTACAGTCATCAACAAACTTGGTCAGCCACAGGTCCTTTGTCTTTGCCTGGATATCTGAGAATTAGATGCCAAAACAGTAGGTGTCCCAGGACAGATCCTGACAGGTCTGCTGTCTGAGGTGGTGACACCTATTTTGACCTTGTGCGTCCTATCAGTGAGCCAGCTGGCCACCCACCTGATGCGACAGGGATTTCCCCCAAGCTGTGCTAGCGTTTTGATAATGCCTGAGTGGGGGATTGTGTCAAAGGCCTTGGCAAGTCAAGGTAAGCTATACGTACTGACTTTCCCCTCATCCAGGTCTTTGCTGACAGTTTCAAAGAAGTCAAAAAGGTTCAATAAGCATGATCTGCCCCTGACGAATCTGAATCAAGTGGGGTCAAGTGCTTGGAGATTGCCTATGTCCTTGTTTAGGAAATCCATAATAATACGCTCCAGCACTTAACAGATCAGACTTGTCAACATAATGGGGCGATAGTTTCCCAGGTCAGCAGTGGCACCACCTTTGTGCAAGGGGATGACAATGACAGTTCTCCACTCTCCTGGAATGAAGCCTGTAATTAGGCTGTGGTTGAATAGGGTGCTCAATGTCGAAGCTAGTTCTTGCTGGAGCTGGTGCAGAATACAGCCTGGGAAACTATCAGATCCCCATGGAAGCTGTGTTCTTTGCCTTGGATAAGGCCTTTAACACTTGATCTACAGAAATGTGAGGTGTGGGACAAGTATCGGGGATGTCGAATGGGCCTTTGTGGGGGGGGGGGTGAAGTTTGCGATTAACCTATCACCTAGCAGGTTAACTAAATCAACATGATCATTGTAAGTGGTACCATTAAGTACCACTTCAGAACAAACCTGGACTTTGCCATGGTGATTCCGGACATAGCTGAAGGATGACTTGTGGTTTTCCCCTTGTTTCAGAGGCCAGTTTCAACTCAAACTGGCTTTGGAGGTTTTCACTAGTAATCTAAATTTGCTTGTTGAGGCTGAGGAGGGAGTTTTTCCAATTTGGAATTTGTTCCTTTTTACCCTTGGACAACAGTTTCTTCCTTTTGTTGTAAAGCCTGTTGATAGAGGATGGCCACCAGATAGGTTTGTGTTTCATTGAGGAGCAGGTTTTAGCTCTGTTGGGTAAGGCTGGGTCCATATAGTTGTACAGGTGCTTGCACACTACAGTGACATATTGTTCAGCATAGCTGTCTGCATCCTCTGAAGGGGGAAGTGAAGCTACTGATACTCTCCCTTAGGAGGTTGTAGTCAGCTTTTGAAAAGATTTTTAGCCTGGTTAAGGCTGTGGAAGGGTTGGGTGGGATAGAAACTTCGAATGAGACAGACCGATCTGATCTCACCAGGGAAGAACATACTATGGAAGTGGTGCAGTGGTAGCCTATGTTGGTGAGAACCAAGTCACAATGTTATCTCCCCTTGTGGGGGATGAGATGAGCTGGTCTAGTGCGTTAGAACTGATGAAGTCAAGGAATCATTGGGTGTGTGCATTAGTGCAGGAATAGTTCACTCAGTCTATGGTGGGGTAGTTGAAGTCACAAAGGATCAGAGTGTTAGTGGGTACCTTGATGGAGTCAAGTAGGTCCAGATAGAAGAAGTGGGTGTCTCGAGTCATGGGGTGGGTCTATAGCTGGCTAGAACTTGGATGGGTGTCTTGCCAACTGTCAGTTGCACCTGGAGTAATTCCAGTGCGTCATGCTAACAAACCAGTCTGGAGGTGTGCCTGTCCTTAATGAAGATAGCGACTCTACCACCCTTAAGTCTTTCTGACCTCATTTTTGGGGTCAAAAAGTGTGGAATGAGGTATATCCTGGTAAGGTGGGGGTGCTCTCCGCAGCCCTGAACCAAGTTTCCGTGACCGCACAGACATCGGCATCTTTCAGTGTGAGGAGAGCCTCCAGTGAGTGCACTTTCAGGTTAAGGCTCCTAGAGTTAAGCAGCATGACCTTCAATTTGCTGTTTGACAGATATTTTATGTTGGAAGATTTGTCTTTTGGACATAGCCTAAAAAGGCACAATGGGGGAGGCAAGAGCCTTGGCCATGTTCCAGAACCCCAGAAGCGACAGGTGGAGGCCATCTCTGGCACAGCATTGTGGCCTGTCAACCAGGTCATCCCAGGCAGACAGATACTGGATCCCCTTGGAAAGACACCAGAAACTAAGCCAATTGTTTACGTTAATTACTTTTTGTTGTTATTGTGATATCATTCGTGGTGAAGGTAGGATGTTGCTTAGAGCTAAAGTCACACTTGCTTGGGACACAAACTCAGGGCTCAGTCATATGTAATCCAGGAAGGTACATCTCAAGTCACTCACACCAACATGGACAATGACACTGTCATACACCCCTCAAGTCATTCACACCAACATGGACAATGACATAGTCATACTTGTACCCGTTGTGGAGAGACGTGTGTGTGTGAGAGAGACAGAGAGACATGGCAGATTCTGGAACCTGACAAGACAGCTCACCATGTCCCATTCAACAGGCTCAACAAGGAGAAGGTCATCAATGTGTCTCACTATTGAGTTGCCATTGACTAGTGCCTTTGGTTTATTGTTATGCCTTATGGGCTGCTTTGGTTTATCGTTATGCTTAATAGGCTGTGTGTGATGTGACTGGTGTTGTGTGTGTGGAATTTTGTGAGAGTGTTTTAGGGGTCTCTGTTGTTTAGGTAAGCTTTTATTGAGGACCCTTGCATAGGTGTGTGTTGTGCTTGGCTCTGTGATGTGGGTCGTGTCTGTGCTGTGGGTCATGTTTGTGCTGGCAATCTCCTCTTTGTCCGGAGCACTGCCTGTGGCACGACAGAGCATGGTTTCCAGCTTACTGATGTTGATGCATTTCTCGCATGTAGAAGAGTTATGTGCTAGAAGAGGACTGTCCGTGAGATGGTCTGTTGTGTCTGAAAATAAATTTTAGAATCTACACACAGTTTATCAACTTGTATGGCTTTACTTCTTCCACATCTTGTGCATCTATGAAAAGGTTTCCTATTATGCTCAGTATCCTGTCTCACACTATTCTTAATCTGTTTGTCCAGCTTGTTTATTTTTGTTTTCAAAGTTGTAGTTTGATCTCCCTTCCATTTCTTTTTGTCTCTCATCTTAAATCAGATATCTTGTTCTTATGGAAATTTCTTTTTCAAAACTTCCCACACTCCATCTGCAGTTTTTTCACTGAACACCGCACTCCAGTTAGTTTTATATAGTGACTGTTTTGCTTGCATATAATCTGTAATTAACCTTCAGAAAATTGGTTTAGATTTCCGTTTGGCAGAATTATCTAGCAACAAATTAACCTTATAACCCCATGATCACTGCACATTAATTGTGGTAAAACTTGATTATTTAATCTTTTTACCATAACTGCTAGCAGTACAGTCAAAAAGGTACAGTTTAGTGAATTCACACCAAATCTTAGCAGTCTCTTGACTTACTTCCCTTACTCTTTAGTACAGCAATCTCAGAATTGGTACACAAAATTATCACAAGCTGCCATATACAGCCCTCCATTGTGTACAGTCAAAAAGGTACAGTTTAGTGAATTCACACCAAATCTTAGCAGTCTCTTTACTTACTTCCCTTACTCTTTAGTACAGCAATCTCAGAATTAATACATAAAACTATCACAAACTGCCATATAAAGCCCTCCATTGTGACGGTAAGTTGTGAACTTCATTGTTTAAAATGATTCTATTGCTTGAGTTACACACATTTTTTTCACAGCAGGTCAGAAAGCCATTACACTTGGTTAGTACTCGTACATCGAAAAACAAAACATGAAAAAGACTGCTTCTACCACTGTTTGAAACTTGCATTATTCTGATGCTTTCTACAAAGCAAGTGGCAGTCATGCATATCATCATAGCACTTAGCTAGCATTCAGAAATCCGCACAAAACAGCATATAAAATTAAAATGAACAGAAAACTTAACTAACGTTTTAGCTTTGCATTTGTTATACGCTTTCCTGCAAGGTAGTAGCAAGTGACGTCATAAAATTCCTGAAAGGCTTCTTTTCTTGAATAAAAAGCACAAGTGAAACTAACGAATGACTATGTGAAAGCTGTTGAGAGTACAACTGCAATTTGAGATGGGAATTCGACTAAGACCATTGAAATTTCCTGTAAGCACTCCTCCCCTAACCCCTGCAACCAAAGCTGGAGCATGCTCAGAAAGCCAGACTGAGAATGTAAACAAAGGTCAAAATCAAAACAAAAAATCTCTGATTTAAGGTGTTACTGCTCGATGCTAGAGGCCTAAACATACTCCAAACTCTACAAGCTTTTCTCACTCTAGAGAATGTAGACATCAGTGTTATTACCAAGACTTGGTTTACAACCACATAAAGTACTCCGGCAGTGGAAAGCTACAGTGCCTTAGACATTTAGGCCATTATCAGCACAAACGGTGGAGGTGTCCCAATCTACATTAATAACAAATACAACTCCAGGTTTGTTAAATGGAATGATGCCCTGGGGTTCATCCACATTCAAGTGTCCATATACAAGGTTCCTCACCACGTCCTGGGTAGCTACCAGGAGAATCCAGGTTATGAATACCCCTATCCTACACAAATCACGTTAAGCCCCCCTGTACTCATTCAGCCTCCTACAGGTTACTGAGAGATCATCTATTCTTAGCATATGAGGTATCCTCGATGCAGCTCGGATGGATCTTTTGGTGCATCCACAAAACAAACATCAGAAACACTAGATTCAAGTACCTGAACTTTTCCTGCAACATAAACAGAACATGCTGGAGAGACCGATCGTTTCTCCAAGGATCCCCTCACTATGGAATAAGCTCCCAAACTACGTGAAGCAGGGGTAATCCCTGACCCTATTCAAAAAAGCCTTGATCACTGGGGTGATGGGGGGGAAAAAATCACCTCCAGTTTGCCCCCCCTTCCATGTCTCTCTGATGGACAAAGTTTGATAGCAAGTAAGTTTCCCCACTTCCCCACATAGCCCTTGGCTATTTCTTTAATAACATATCCCATGACATAGGCACCCAAGGAACTCTGGAACAAAACTGGATCGGGTTGTATGTGCATTGAAGCTTACAGAGAGACTGGTGGTTGTTAGCCTAATATAAACCTATGAACCTATACAGAAAACCTAATTTTTAGGAAACGGGTATCAACTAATTTAAAAAAATATATCAGCAATATTAATGATAATGTACTACGAAGAGGCTCTCCTATTCTATACGGTGTTATATCCAGTACCACTCTAAGAACCCTTATTTGCAGCGTCAACCCCGAAGGACTTCAACCCTGAAAGCCAGTCTTAATGGACTCCACTTACGGTGTCACCCAATGAGTCCTAAACTCCCGAGTGCCAAACCATTTGGACTACAAACCCAAATTATTAAACTGGACTGTGGACCGATTCTGAAGGATCAACTTCCATATGGAAAAAGAGGTAACAACAAGGCAAACTGTACACAAGTTTACAATGTAACAAATGAGAAACATATACGAATATTAATCAAGTGTGCATGCGTATATACGTACATACCAATCCCTCAACAATACAGAATCTAAAAAGTATGTTTCAGCCAACATTTACCAAAAGTGTTTTGTTTTTTTTTTGGGGGGGGGGGGGGGTCAAACACATTTAGTACTTCTGAACTAGAGACTTGTAATGTTACGTTTAATTAAGCTAAAAAGAAAACATCACAAACTAAAATGCAACACTACTCAGCAATCATGGCAAAAACAAGCGAGTCTACTTTTCCATTCTTCTGTTATACTGTATCTGCCAAATCAACAAGTAACACCACCAATCAGCCAATCGCAGGTAGAAAGGACAGCAAAAAAACAGCGGAGAAATAATCCCAACTGTTTGTTACATGTTGATTTATCAATAGCAGAATAAATTACCCTGGAATTTAAAAGTACAAGCAGCAGTTGCAGCAAGATTAAACTCCTTCTGCATTAAAATGTACCTGAGAGTACGACGATAAGGAATACGAAATTAATAAACGATGTGATCGGAGTCGTGACTGAAAGTCTTTCACTAAAGTTGGCCATTACAGTTCTTCTACACAACAAGCACTTTGTCACAGACTCGTTTATCCTTTACTCCGAAAATTCCGCGATGTCGCCCCTCCGCTCCTAAACTAATACCACTATCGCCTCCGCCGCCTATCAGTAGTTCAGAACACAACTTTCAGGTATGACTCATCCCAGGGAAACACCAAACTCAAGACTGAAACCAACGGACAACAAGGGTGGTGAAACTCCAGGTTAATCGCCTCTGCGATACGAAGGCGCAGACCCCGCCCAAGCAGAGTGCCCACATTCTAGGATACCCCCAAATCTGCAGAATTTGTAACAATTCCAAATGCAGCTCGAAATTATTATAATAAACGGATATTAAAAAGTTTCTTTCCCATTGTGAGATAAAATCTGCTCGTCCAACACAAAAATGTATGTTGAAACAAGTGCAACAGGTGGGGGTGGGTAACTACATGCACTTGACAAGGTGAGCAGGGGAAGTCTCTTTTTTCAAAATCGCATGTAATTCGCAGTGAAGCGTGAAATAACCAAAAGAAAATTAGTAGATTAATTAATTTAAAACCCGTATTAAAATGTTAACTTTAAAATGTTTTAATGGTCATAGTATGTTCACTTTTTGATGTACATTCAAATGTTGTGCCACTAATATACCCCCTACTTTTTAAAACAAAAAGCACTAACCGGAAGGAAGCAAGTATTCTAACTGAATTTTCCCAGGGGAGGGAGTGACTGGAATATTAGCAGCATACCTCTCTCAATCTCTTAGTGCGAGGAATCTGGACAAAGCCCGACAAAATGGGGGCAGAGGCCCAAAAATAGAGACATATTTTAACATTGCTTTTATAAACTTAGAAAGTTGATAGAGTAACAGGGTTTTGCATTTCTGAAGGATTTGAAGTCTGAAACTCGTTACTCACTGATTCAGTCATCTGATCATTCCAATGATTTGCCAGAAAAACTCAAATTTTAAGAGGAGCAGACCAAAAATATAAGTAAAAAAAAATCTAACATTCTGCGAAAATCTGGACAGTTTCAATTGGTATGATTATGCGTACCTACCTGCTTTTGCAATGCAGTTCAGTTGTTTTAAGCAATAAAACTGATTTATCTAGTTGTGTTTGTGTTCCCACTGAACTTTTCTAGTCGAGAAATATGGAATGTTACAAGTATGTCATGGATAGGTGGATTTGTTTATTTAGATTTTATTTAGTTTCAGTTTTTTCATAGTCAAGAAAAATTATGTCTTTCAGCTTTCACCTCGTATGGATTGTGTGTGAATTGTGTCCTCATTTGATACCGCAGATTAAGTCTAATATTGCGTTTTTGTCTTAAACTATTGGCAAGACAGCGATATTCATTTTGTTGAATTAATTAGTTTATTTAGAAGTTACACTTTACTGTTAAAACGCGCCTCCTCGGTTTTGTGAAAGCAGATCCAACAGGAAGTAAACTGCGTTGCTTACCTGTAAGCGAGAAGGGTGGAGTTATTAAGCGTGTCGGTCAAGTGTACCTCAATACGAGAAACGTTTCTTAGTTTGAGTCTTAAAACAGTCTTGTTCCCCATTGAAAAGGTCTGCTAATAATTTTTAACAGATATCCATAGTGTGTGTGTGTGTATATATATATATATATATATATATATATATATATATATATAATATTGAATAATTTTTACATTCATCAAAATAACTACTTATAAGTATAAAGTGACTCATTCGGCCCATTCTGGGAACTTGTAGTTGAAGCTGTTCTACATTTTGTCCAGTTTGTTCCACATTCTAGAGATTGAAGGTTAATAGCTGTTATTGAGAGCTACCTCTACTCTACTTCGCCACCAAAACCGCACATACAGCTCTATGTTAGTATTTTTATTTAGTTAGTTTGGTTTCTGGGGTAGTACACTAATTACAACAGACCATGTGTGAGCCTGAATAAAGAAGTCGCATGTAATCAATATTCAGTGATTTAGGGGGTTATTCTTTAGTCTTAAAAAAAACTGGATTTAAATTTCGCAAAACCACTGTTTTGTACATTTGGAGTTATACTGACGGTCATTTGTGGTTTCGTCAGTCAATACGGTTGCCACCTTTTCAAATGCCCAAAGTGAGGCATTCACATTTTTTTGTAGAAATGCGATTTTTGCAAAGTAAAACATACCCACGGCCAATGCAAAGGACGGAAGTTTACTTTTTGTGAAAGTAAAAGCTTATTCTTGTAGCAGTTGAGCTGCTTGTGGACTGTATTTCATATAACGTGTATGCGTTTGAAATACAAAAATAACTGTTTTATGGAACTATTAAAGATAACTTGTAAAATATTTTTGTCCTAAAAATGTCAGAACATTTGCTGTTTTTTTTTTGTTTAATTATTTTTTTTACAGGACACAACTCCACAAAGACACCCACCCCAGAAAGACGGGCAGGTGGTAACCTTAAGTCTGTCAGCAGCACCATACCCGGCAGTCAACCTATAATTATTGTATAGTTCTCTACTTTAAATATTGGCTTTATTGACAAAATTCACACAATAAACATTCATACATCGTAATGCATTTTCTTGGGTAAACATGTCAGTAAATGAATAGTTTTCTTTAACTTTTGCAATGACGATTCTAATCGAATACTAAAGTTATCTTTTGTCTGTTTAAAGAACATCTTAAACTGGAACTGACATTTATGTATACACTAAAAGGGTCACAAGCCTAATGTGTTAACTAAAACTTGCCTAATATTTCCACATCTCAGATCCAATGAAAAATAAGTAACGCAATCCTGTCTTCTATAGATTTTATCTTGTCCCCCCTTTAATTGTTTGTGTCTTTCGGCTTTTCCCAGTTAGGGGTCGCTACAGCACAACTCCGGTCCGCTAATGATTGGCAGTAGATTTTTACGTGCCGAGGTTGCCAGCCCCGACACGTACAACCTTCAACGAAGGTACGCCCGTTCACGCAGTCTCCACACAGATGATGTTCTAACTGAGAATCGAACAGTACAATGTTGTACTATGAGGCGACAACGCTACCGCAGCAGCTGTTGTTTCCCCCCTTTAATCACCTTAAATATTTAAGTGTTTTAGCTTCTCCTTTTAGGAATGGTTTATGGCCTTTCTTATTTATTTCTCAAATTTTATTCTTGTTTCTTTCATTTTTATTATCGCTACAATGTATCTCTTACTAAAGTACCTTCCTTTCTTTTCGTTATTTAACACACCGTCTCCACCCCACCCATAACCATGTCACGGTCCTTTTTCCCTTTCTCCGTTGTTTTCTCTCTCTCTCTATATATATATATACTTTTTGTTTATATGTGTTTGTATGTACTTAGATTGCATGCCATTTATTTACTTTCTCAGTGATAGTTTCATAGTATAGTGGCTATCTGCCCTAGGGCATTTACAAGCCTAGCCATAGTGTATGTGGCTTTCGCCACCCCATGTAATGATACAAAAGTGTACAAAATAAATTTAGTTTACTGTGCCTCTGTCTAGCAATGACACAGAGATGACCCCCGGGGTAAACCTACGATCACCCATCCACTCGTCAAAATTTCTCTTGAAGAGAGTCAGTGAGGGGCTCTGCCTAACATGAACTGGGATCCTGTTCCAGAGTGCGGGAAGCCTCTGGGTTATGAATCTGACCCTCCAGCATATCCTATTCATATTTGTGCTGAGGTTTAGATCTTTAGCTCTCGTGGCTCTGATGGATTTGGATTTTTTGAGGTGGAGCATGTCCATTAATTCCGGATTGTACATGGCCTTGTACGTCAGGCACAGATCACCTCTGAGCAGGCGGTATGCTACTGAATAGAGCTGGAGCTTCTTTAGTCTGGCAGCATATGACATATGTTGGAGACCCTTGATCCTCTTGGTGAGGTACTTTTGGGGTCTCTCCAGCTGCTGCAGGTGCCGGGTGAGGTACATACCAAATTGGGCATTGTACTCAATCATAGGCCTGATAAGGGAGGACTATAGGGGTACAATGACATCCTTTGACGTTTTCAGGATATGCTCCTTTATTATTAGCAGAATCTCTTTTTATTTTCCCTGTGTAGGTACATGTTAGTGGAGTTGTCTTTCCAATACCTAACATTGTAGCTATAATGACATTGCCAGGTTACATGAGAAACTGCAGACATTTTTTTTTTCTTTTCTTATATGTTTGAGATAAAATATCACTGGGGGCTCTCCTGGGCTAATTATGTAAGAGATGTAATATGTTATAGCCAGCAGTAGTGCAGCCATTTGTGGTAATCCACACTCATCACTCCACCACCTAGCATAACGCTGAGGGGGTTGGTTGATTGGATGGCTATGTGTGATCAGTGTCACTATAACACTTGCAGAATCCATGATAACAAATTAAAATATAGATAACCAGTGTTGGATGCTATAATTATTCATTAACCACTTAGTTGCTGGTATTTTTTTAGAAAAGTAATACAGCGCTGGGCATTTTGGTGTGTTGTGAGACACTGCATGTTGTTGTTGGTCTTTTGGCTTTTTCCCGGTAAGGGGTCGCCACAGCGGAACTCCGGTCCGTTAATGATTGGCAGTAGATTTTTTTTTTACGAAACGCCGAGGTGCCAGCTCGACGGCCAACCTTCAGCGAAGGCATGCCCATTTACACACTCATGTCTTTCGAATGGTACGGGAGGATATGCAGACTCCTCACAGAAGGCACTCCCAAGCCGAGAATCGAACGGGAGAACCTCTTGCTGTGAAGTAACAACGCTGCCGCTATACCACCGCGGAATGTGAGACATTGTATGTAGGCATAGCCGGTGTTAGGCACCCGCGAAACCCGTGGCCGCGGGGAGCCCCAGATTATTTCCCCCATGAACAAGGGCTCCCATGCAGCAGCCGCGGGTTTCACCATTTCCTCCCATAGACGATAGTCTATGAAAGAGTATTGGACGGGATTTCTGTTTAATCCGGAGTATTCAAAAGGATTCAAGGGAAACAAGTATCAAAGCACTTCATAGATTTCCTGCTTTTGTTTTAATCCGATCTGTACTACCCGTATCAGGGGGACTTGCGTGCTGTTCTTACTTGGGGAAATGGAAGTACGGGCTGCGATATTACCATCTGCAAACTGTAGAAACAAAACTAACTACCTCAGTAAAGTCTGATGTTGATAACGATTTATTACCTAAAACATATTACGGAATCCTGACGGCTAGAGGATGAAATGAAAAACATGCTTATGTAACAAAATAGTACTTTGTGAACAAGTAATTCATCAAATATATTTCTTATAGTTTTAAAAAAGTTAGTTACTTTATCATTGTGCAACTTAACTGGGAGTAACTCTGTTTTTTGTTATTGCACATGTATGTGGTATAGCTATTATTGCACATGTATGTGGGATAGGTATTATTGCACATGCCTGTGCTATAGGTATTATTATGCATGTATGTAGCATAGGTATTACTACACACGTATATAGTATAGGTATTATTGTGCATGTATATGGTATATGCATTCTACATGTATGTTGTATAAGTATTATTACTCGTATGTGGTACAGATATTGCATATGTATGTAGTATAGGTATTATTGCATATGTATGTGGTATAGGTATTGTGCATGTATATAGTATAGGTAGTATTGCACATGTATGTGGTATAGGTATTATTACACATGTATGTGGTGTAGTTATTGTGCATGCATGTAGGATAGGCATTATTGCACATGTATGTGGTACAGGTATTATTGCACATCCGTGTTTGTGTTTATTCTGCCTGTACTGTGCAGTGATTCTTGACCTGTGCACAGTCAGACCTGTTAATTGCTTAGATATGAGAACAGATGCCCTAGATAAATGGGAATGGGACAAGATCATTTTTTTTTTTCAAATGTCCCAGTCCCAGTACTATTATTTTATTCTTTATGTGCATACTTGCCATGCACTACAGCTCTTGACTAAACCTGATTGACTTATAAAATTGGGGACAAACGACCGTGATTAAAGCAATCAGGGATGCAAGTCTGGGAACATATCAGAAAAAAAGAAATTACATTAAACTTTTGGAGAGTAAAACTGCAGCTTTTTAGGCCAATTAAAGTGGTGAGCATTGTGTCAAAGTACTGGAAATAAGGAAAGACAATGGGCAGGATTCACGAAGGCTTGCACGGAGTGTAAGAGATGTGCAACACTCCATGCAAGCCTCGCTATCCAGGAACAGCCCTAAACTCCGTGTAAGAGACCAGCTAAAACGTCTCTTACACGGACTGGGCGTGGACATGCTAAATACCTCACTTGCAGCCGAAAGGTATGCAAATGAGGTATATTAGCGATCCACAAAGCAGAAACCAGTCCGTGTAAGAGACGTTTTAGCTGCAGAAATGTACTCAGTTGACAACTGAGTACGTTTCTGCAAATTCCACAATGGAGCCATGTCAGCTCCAAAAAAAGGGTGCATATGACTCAGGCAGCATGCCAATGGCCAAATATGTGGCCATTGGCAATATAACCCGATGCCAAAATATTAAAAAATATAATTACCCAGCGCAGCCCCGCGCAAACGGGCTGCGCTGTATAAAACATGAAAATGAAGGTTATAAACCCACAAATGTGGGTTTCATGCAATACATGGAATGACAATGCAGGGACCAGCAGACCAAAAACAACATGGTCACCGTGTAGTGGTTGCTAAGGGGGGATGCTGAGTCTAAGACATGTAACTAAGCATTAGTAGGCAATCTCATGTAAATGAGGGTTAGGATACTGAATCTCACAGTCACATAGCAAATGAGCATAGTCTGAGTAGTGTAAGAGATACATAAGGGGGAGGAATAGAGTAGGAGATAGGTGACATCACAGGGGGGAATGGTAGAAAGAAATGCAGTTCATTGGAGGCCAGTGTAACATGACAGATGACAGACACAGATCATGGAAAGAGGTGTGCCACTAGATAAGTCATGGAAAGTCAAGAAATGGAAGGTGTACACTGTTACTTACACCAAAGTTTCTTGCTGGGCGTGTGTGTGCACCATGAAGCGCGGGTAGGGCAGTGTGCGCGCGTGTAAGGCAGACTGAGCATGTGGGAGCGTGTTGGGAGATGTTTAACATTGTTTGCGCGGGTGTGCGTGCGTGTTGGGCAGGCTGAGTATGTTGGAGGCTGTTGGCAGACGTGTAACAGTGTTTGCGCGGGTGTACGCGCGTTTTAACCCGAATAAGTAGATTCTGAACCGTGTAAGCATGTGTAAGCCACTGTGAGCGTGTTTCTGATGGTATGCACGTTGCTCCCCCCTGAGGAAACAGAGAGGAAAAAGGAAGCAACAGAATTAATAGGAAGCTAGCAGGTGAAAACAATTAGAAGCAGGCAATTACACAGGCAGAATAGTAGCCCAGCCCAGCACTTAAAACTCTGCAAACAGTAGTGCAGGATGTTTCCCTTAAGAGACATTGCAAGACAGGAGTAAGCTAATAGAAGTGAAAACTGAAAAAGCTTAACTCAGAGCAGAAATGTTAGGGGCTGCCATAGCTGTCATAATGAGACATAGGCAACTTGCTGAGGGTGGTGACAATGCAGATGGTGCCAGACAACCCACAGTGAGAAGACGGAGAAGAGTGTACAGGCCCAGGGTCACCTACCACGGGTTACATGAGCTGGAGATAGTAGAGCACTATAGAGTGGACAGAGAGCTCCTGCAGCAAATTGTTGAGCTGTGCAGGCCACGCCTCACACACAGAACCAACAGAGGGGAACCCATCCCAGTGGAAACCAAGGTATGTGTTGGCCTAAGAATACTAGCAACAGGTACCTTCCAGAGACCAACTGGCGATATGATGGGGATATCACAGGCATCAGCCTCCAGGGTACTGCACCAGTTCCTGGATGCCATGTCAGCACATGTCGGTGATCATGTATATTTCCCCAATGCCCGTGAGGTATTGGCCAGCAATATGCGTCTCTTCCAGCAAATAGCAGAATACCCTGAGGTAGTGGGTGCAATAGACTGCACGCACATACGCATCAAAGCACCAGCTGGTGAGCAGGGTAGGGCCTACATTAACCACAAGGGCTTCCCCTCCATCAACTTCCAGGTCGTGTGTGATGCCCAGGGCATAATAATGAATGTGTGTGCTGGCTGCCCTGGGAGTTACCACGATTCCCACATCTGGCATTTGACACAGCTGTACCAGACATTTGCCAATGGGGACATCCCACACGGACACCTAGTGGGGGATGCAGGTTATGCACTGGAGCCGTGGCTGATGACACCCATCAGAAACGCACACACACCTGAACAGGAACGCCATAATGAGGCACACGCACAAACATGTAATGTAATAGAGCGTGTGTTTGGGCTGCTCAAGTCACAGTTCCGGTGTCTGGACACATCTGGTGGAGCCTTGCAGTACACACCAACTACATGTACCCAAATTGTTATGGTATGTGCTATGCTAAATAATATGATCTTGCGAAAACAGCTGCAGCAGGACCAGCATAGGGCCGGGCCAAACAGCCCCCCACCATTGCCAAGGCCATCACAGGCAGAGCGTGACTCGGAGGAGGAACAACCTGAGCCTGCCCCAGTAGGCAGAAGGAGGCGTGCCCAGTATGCCCTGGCCTTGGCAAAGAGGCAACGCATAGCACATACACTGGCTCAGTAGGAACCCTGGAAATGATACCCCCTCTGACTCACTCAAATAATAACATGGATGCCTAAAATGACATGACCTGCTCACAAACATGTACAGGGAAGTGTAATATGCACATCCGACAGAGGCAGCCCTGCAGCACCACCTGAGGCATGAATGCCATGTGTTAAGTAATGTAACACCTTGTACTATATGCACACATGAGCACCCTGACTAACATCCACCCTCACCAAGCATGAAGCTACAAAATGACGATGGGATGATCAAGTGCAATAACTGGCTGAAGTAATGCAGTTAGTCAAAGGGGAGCTAATGTGTTTCAGGCTGGGAAGACATGCGGAGCATGACATGATGCACCACCTGCTAGGGGTGGTGTGCACCTATCATGCCATGCCCCATGGATACTGGCAAAGGCTGTCAGTACCCACAGCATGCCCTGAATAGGTAAGTCTCAAAACACAAACCCACCTTCATAGGTTCTACAAGGGATAGGAACCTAGATGTAATGCTACCCAATGACAGATGTCTAAACAGCAAGATGTGTGCAGTGTAAACGCACACAGTATGGAGAATGTAGATACCAGTCCTGTAATAGAAAACTGGGTCAAGGCTCACATCAGCACCCTAACACTACCAGGTCACACCTCATACTGTGCTGTACAGCCGCAAAACATGGAACAAGCTACAAAAGGAGGGTGACTAGCAAGAAATGGCAAGGACAACCACACCCCACATGTTGGTACCACAACAAGAAGCAGCATGGATTAGCCATGGTCAAATACCAATGGCTAAAACCGCCTCCCAGTATATAGCCTGCTGCAGACTACTGTCCTAATACCAGGAACTGCACCTGGCCTATGTCCGAATACATGAATATATCAAGCCCCCCAAACCACATTATATTGCTTGACTGAAAATACCCAGACATACACCGGGAGCATTATACTAGCACCAACACAGTAGGAGAAAATTACCCAGAATCCATAAAACAAAATGCCCAGGAACAATGTACCACTCCCACAAGAGGGGTAAGCATACTGGATGTGATAATCAGCAACATGTGTACTGGATGGCAAGATGAGAAGTGTACCCCTCACTGGTAAGACCAGACCATAGAGTAATCACACTGGATATACACATCCTGACCCTAGTACCTGGCCAGAATACCACAGTGAAAAACATGTGTAAAGCATAGGTTGCAGCCCTCAAAACCGATGTTGAATCCACAAAAGGCCCTGTGCAAGTGCAGAATATGGGACACACCACAGAACATGTTATACCGGCATTCCATGAACACAGCCAGGAATGCTTGGAGTATGCAATCACAAATAACAACAACACACAATGCCATACACGCAGGCATCTGGCATGCTGGACTCCAGCCATTACCAAACCATGCAAGAGAATGAGGAAGCTACCACATGATAGAGCAAACATAAAAAGGGAAGTAATCACTGACCAGTAGTATGGCAATAACATATGTCCACTAAGTCCAGCCACAACAAGTAGAATCTGTGAATCCAGAGGCAATGTGACACCAGTCAACCACAACACCCCCCAATAAATACAAATATATGTGATAGATGCATCCATGTATCCAAACCAGAGGTTGAGCTCCACCAACTCAGTACTGTCAAAACTAGTCAGGAGGAGAAGGTAACCACATACACCACAAACCCAGTCCCACATAGACCTACCACAACTGTAAACCAAACACATAAACACAGACAAATATTCCCGGAGGCCTTAATTACAAACACACCACACCAACAGAAGCCTCCAAAGCAGATCACAAGCAACCACAACCTTCAAACATAGCACATGCAACAAATAGTATGCAAAGCTGGTGTGCCAAACAGTCACAGGCCAGAAGGAGAAACAACATGCCTGATACAGTCGTAATAGGTGTCTGTATAGGCAGACACACTGCTGTCCCACTCACCAGACTGAACAAGGGAAAGGGTAGAGTAAGCTGCCTGTAGGCTGCCACAAAATACCACATAACACAAGTACGCAGGTCACCCCAAAGCAAGCAGAAATATGATGCACTCAATGTCCATGCTGGTGTGAATTACCTGAGATGTACCTCCCTGGTCAACATCAAAAGAGACATGGATGGTCCGTCTGAGTATGTACCCCAGGGCGGTATGACACTGGCTGTGTGCAGCATCCAACCCTCACCAAGAATGATGCCACAGTACAAACACAGAATGCTCATGTTTAACAGCTGGCACAGTTACAGCTGTCAGTCCAAGAGGGTCTAATGTCTGTCTGCTTGAGATGTCAAGTATGACAAGCCATGCTGCTGTTCCAGGGATGGCTTGCACCTGTTACCCGTGTGCGTCTGGATACTGGATAAGGCCTTTGCCGCCTCCATAGAGCCGTATGTAGGCAAGGCCAAAAAGACTACCCACCACCCTAGAAAACATAAGTGGTAGGAGACATAAGGGTAATGCTGACCAATGCCAGATGTGTAAACTGCAATATGCATGCCCCTGAGGCACTTCCCATTATGGAGAACATCGATGTCTGTGCAGTGACAGAAGCCTGCTGCAAGCCTAGTGATAGCACACCAGCACTACTAGGTTATACCACATATCATGTGTTATGGCCCCAACACCTGCACCAAAACATCAAAGATGGGGGAGTATCCATATGCAGCACAGACACCCATATTGCCAGGTAACTGACAATGCACAAAGCAGTGGAGACCACCCATGTGCACATAACTGTAGTCAAAACTGCTGTACAGTCTGTAGCATGCGACAGACCACACTCTCACACACAAGAACTCCACCCAGACATCCTGAAGACACTGGACAGTATGAATGTCCCAGCAAATACCAGACAAGGTACACACAAATTACCACATAGGTGTCAAACCATTATGTATGCAAGGAGTAATCAGGGACCTAGAGACACAGGTCGACATTAATCTGTTATGTGACACCCACAATGCCAATGTGGCTATGAAGATTGTCGATATTGGACACCGTATCACGAAAGGATTCACATCAACATCAACAGAGGTCACTGTGCCACTGTACTGTTCCCTTATCAGACCCATAATCTAGTACAATGACTCATATGAGATGTACCGTAAGTGACACCTGCAGCGGTTCGGAAGACCTCATAGTTACCCCACCAACAGGATAAAGGGTGAGAAATATATGTCATATGCTGCCTGGCTGTAGACACCCCAGCTGAATGCAGTCACAGACTGCCTACACAGAGGCATTGTATGTCTGTTGTACAAGGCCATGTCCAACACAGGAGTAATGGACATGCTCCACCACAGGAAATCAAAGCCACTGGAGCTGTGAGAGTCACAGATGTCAGCCTCAACACATAATGAAATAAGATGTGCTGGAGGGACAGATACATAACCCAGAGGCTCCCCACACCCAGAAGCAGGATCCCAATCCATGGTAGGCAGAGCCCCTCACTGACGCCCCTCAACAGGAATATTGCCAAGTGGATGGGTGACCGTACATGTATACTGGGGGTCCTCACTGTGTCACGACCAGACAGAGGCACAGTGAAGAACTTCATAAATGGCCATAATTGAACATACCAAGGGGTGGCGAAAGACACACACACTCTGGCTAGGCTTACTAATGCCCTAGGGTGTATAGCCTAGTATGAACCCATGAACCTATGAAGATACAAAATGTACAGGACACTAAGGATAATCACAAGGGTTACCCAACTGATGGTAGGAACCATGTTGGGCATCCACAGATATGCTCCGAATCACACAGATATTACAAACAACATACCTAGCACACACACATATTGCTAACATACAACCTGTCAGGTGCAGTGCAAACACCCCCCCCCCTCCAGAGTGCAAAATACCTATCCCAGCAGACTGATGGTCCCCTGACATTGCAGATGCTGAGGTAACAGCCATCATCTGCAAAGCAGAACACACAGCAGCAAAGGTATGTGATGGTGTCCTGTGCTGAGGCCAACATGGACTCCAAGAATAATGGAATGCCAAATCACACTACTGCCCAATGTCAGCCTTACCACAGGATATGTACCCAAAGAGCAGTGTACAACAACAGTGGTCCATCACAACAAAGGTGTTGCCTGAATGGATACTCCAAACTACCACCCCAGGATCCTGACAAGCTTGTTCTGCACAGCTATGGAAAGGATCAGTATGTACCGCAGACAGAAGGCTATTGTGGACCTACTGATACTGGACCCTACACAGTGTGGCTGTCGTAACTGCAGAACCTGCCCCTAAACATGTCTGACCCATTTGAAGCAGTCATTAAGGTCATTGATGAGGGCAATGTGGTCCACACAGTGTAGCTGGACCGTGCACATGCTTCTAGACAATACCATACGAGTTCAGTATGGATATGGTCACCAGCTTAAATTTATACGCCTATGTCAGTAGAGGGGTTGCAAACCAGACCAAGGACAGAACTGACATGGTCAGACATGCCGCATCCATGTCAGACTACAAAGCAGATATGAGTGGCATCCCACAATGCCTGGTCTTGGCCCCCCCACCCCCATTCTGTATATATGTCCCATAGGTATAGGCCAACATGGAAGGACTGTGACTGAACATGTATGCAGAGGAGTACAAACAGCCCACCATATCCGACCCCCAGCTGACACAAGCAACCCACAAAAGGGCCACCTACAAACAGACAACTGTAGCCATAGCCATGTCAGCAAGCTAATTGCAGAACTGTGTATAGACAACCACCGTGGATATACAGTAAGTGCCCACAAATTACCACACAGGTGTTAACCCATGAGGTACCTAACATGTAATGTGAGACCTGGGTACAAAAGGTGATAGATATCCTGCACTGGACAAACATGTGGCTGTAGTGTTCGCAGAAACATATACTATATACCCACCCAAACATGAAGGTTGGCAGATGTAGATAAGGGAACTCACTGTGGCTCTGCAGTCATCCTCCATCAGCATCACAAGTGACTACAATAGCCCCTGTGGGATATACCGCAGCAGACACCTCCATCAACTGTAAAGTCCACAACAGTACCCCACCAGGAGTAGCAAAGAGCATGAACAGATGCCATGTGTTGCCTGAGTAAACAAACTGCAGCCCCACACACCGCCATACTTCCCAGCTACAGGAAAGCTGTGCCTGATGTATGAAGCCATGTCCAACCTGGAATGAATGAACATGTTGCACCTTGTACAATCTGAATGGCAGTGAGCTATGCACATGAGAGACCTGAACCCCAGCACTGACATACATAGGACAAGCTGTACAGAATGATCCATAACACAGAAGGCACCCCCACTCTTCAGTAAACTCCTGGTACAGGTCAGCCAGAGAGTCACATATCGACACCCCTCAAGAGGAATCCTGATGAGTGGATGGGAGATGGTAGGCTAACCGTGGGTATCACTGTTATGTCAGAGGTAGACAGAGGCACAGTATACTAACCATGACATATGTCATGGTAAACTCCAGTTACAATGTGTGTCGAAGGACAAACACACCCTGTGACTAGCATCAGAAATGGCCTAGGGAACATCGCTAGTGTTTGCCAATGTCCACCCATGTTGTGGAATACACTAGCAATGTTGGACAAGCCTGGTGTAGGTAGTCCATATCTGAACATATTGCAACATGGTCATATGTGCACAACTGGCCCCTACACAGTCTGTTGTGCTCATTATGAAGATGTCAAGCAGTCATAGGACTAAAGCCCAGGATATGGTCCACCACAGCGAAAGTACTGAACCAGTACACTATACGGTACTACAGTGTTAGGTCATTATGAAAGTATGTTGAGAACTGTCTGCAAAGTATCCCATGCAATCCCTGCAAGCACAGTATAATCCCTGTTGTGGCAGACATGAAGCAGTTGGCCAGTTAGTACACAACATGACACCCAACACACAACCATAAACGTGAGATATTGTTGAAGTTCACACACACCCAAATATGTGGTGGACTTCAGAGTGCAACATATGGAAAGCTCACACTGGGCATGCTCGCACACTTTGATAAATGAGGTATATGTCAGACAACATGCCATGGAAAGGCTGAACTGGGCATGCTCACACACTTAGGCCATATCTCCGTTTAGCAGTTGGCCACACATATCTGGTATTTATGCGTGTCAGTCCAGGAACCAACCACAACACAGCAATCAGCCCAGTGCACACAGTAAATGACTACAGAGACATAAGTGATATAGTGGATCGCCGTCATATGCAAACATCTTCCACAGATACACAAGTTGGTCATAGGAACAGGGAATGCTATGGCAATAAAGACCTGCAAACAGTAGAACAGCACAACAAATATTGTGCATCCAACAATTGAACATATGGGTGTAGAGGTCAATACTAGGCTTGTTGCCCTAGGGAATGACAGCTCAGCCAGAGTGTGCTTGGCATCTGCATCCCCAGGACAGTAGGCTACTGTGCCACTGTAAAGTAGGTCACAGAAGGTAACATGTGAGGCTAGTGAGCTGTGCCTCTGTCAAGCAGGGGCACCGTGGAGGTCCCAGGGATTGAATGTGCTAAGCCACAGCCATGTTGTCAGTGTGTGCTGTGAGAGGGTTGCTGAGGATCTCTGACAGTAGGTGTCCGTCAATAACAGACTGAGGGGAGCCCTGTCTGCATTCTCTGGACGATTCCACTGTCAACACTGTGTTGTAATGAGTATGTGTGAATGAAGTGCCGTGCCAGAATTGTTCACAGATGTCCTCCCTCTGTGGGCTACAGCTCTGCAATGTATTAGGTCACTCTGTCTGTTGTGCAGGCATATATGGCTGGTGTACAGCTGACAGGTGTCTTGTTGTGGAGCAGTCATGGGTATATGTGGGATAGCATGACCAATGCAAACCATACACATGCTCATAGAATGCAATTGTCAAGGATTATGTTGAGTGGCCAGTATAGTCCCCCAGCATGGGTCCTCTGAAGTCGTCCACCCCAGTCTACACAAGTGTAGAGTCTGCTTGTGCTAAATACAGTTTGTGTGCCGTGACAACCATGCCTGGGGGTGGAGATGGGATATGGATGTCCAGGGAAAGGTGGGTATGGTCAGATATCAACAATGGTGGTCTACCTCTGGTGTGGAACAGTGAGTACCCACGTTGCAGATGGACAGGTGCAATATGTATTCCCCCATGTGGCTGTGGTGTGTGGTTCTGCCATAGCACATGGACCCACAAATTGTAGTGGCTGTAGGGTAAAGTGGTAGAGGCCTGAATAGTTCTCACACACAATATGCCTGTACCTGATGTTAACAACTGGAATGGTGTATGTGAACACCTGCATATCCTGGCACTGTTCCCAGGGAAGCTAAGTGTGTGTTCTGGATGTGGGTGTGGTGTTCTGGACTGGTTGTGTTGTGTGTTACAGGTCCTGTGGTCCCAAAGCATGGTATAGAACATAACCTGCCAGTGCGATGTGCATATCTGACCCTGACGTAGGTGGCTGCAAATGCATATATATGCTATCCCCCACCTGACAGGTAGTACTACATGTACATACCTCTGTAGAAATAAAGATGTCAGCACCCTATAAATACTACAGGTACAGAACAGATACCCAGTAATTCGGATAGTGCGCTCTGCTAATGCGTTTCCCTCAAGTGTCATAATATAGTTAGGTAGGGGTTCGAATCCTGCAAATGCTCAGTGTGTGTGTGTGTGTGTGTGTGTGTGTGTGTGTGTGTGGAGTTTGTGTGTGTGAAAGGCTGTGAGAGGGAAATGTCCCTTTTGGCAACTGGGAAAACACACTACAGGATGCACATTCCCCTTTCTAAACACTGATGATGTCAGCACCCTATAAGTACAGCAGGAGAAGGGAAACCTCCCAGTAATGCGAATAGCTCACTCCGCTAATGTGTCCGTCTCGAGTGTCATAACATAGTTAGGTAGGGGTTTGAATCCTGTACATGCTCAGTGTGTGTGGAGGGGTTAGTGTGTGTTCAAGACTGTTTGAAAGAAGTATCCCTTTTGCCAACTAGGAGAATACACTACAGGATGCACATTCCCCTTTCTAAACACTGATGATGTCAGCACCCTATAAGTACAGCAGGAGAAGGGAAACCTCCCAGTAATGCGAATAGCGCGCTCTGCTAATGTGTCCGTCTCGAGTGTCATAACATAGTTAGGTAGGGGTTTGAATCCTGTACATGCTCAGTGTGTGTGGAGGGGGTTAGTGTGTGTTCAAGACTGAAAGAAGTATCCTCTTTGCTAACTAGGAGAATACACTACAGGATGCACATTCCCCTTTCTAAACACAGATGATGTCAGCACCCTATAAGTACAGCAGGAGAAGGGAAGCCTCCCAGTAATGCGAATAGCGCGCTCTGCTAATGTGTCCGTCTCGAGTGTCATAACATAGTTAGGTAGTGGTTTGAATCCTGCAAATGGCAAGTGTGTGTGTTTGGATGAGGGGGGTTAGTGTGTGTGCAATTTTGTGTGAGGGAAATGTCCCTTTTGGCAACTGGGAGAACACACTACAGGATGCACATTCCCCTTTCTAAACACAGATGATGTCAGCACCCTATAAGTACAGCAGGAGAAGGGAAGCCTCCCAGTAATGCGAATAGCGCAGTCTGCTAATGCGTCTGACTCGAGTGTCATAACATAGTTAGGAAGTGGTTTGAATCCTGCAAATGGCACGTGTGTGTGTTTGGATGAGGGGGGTTAGTGTGTGCGCAATTTTGTGTGAGGGAAATGTGCCTTTTGGCAACTGGGAGAACACACTACAGGATGCACATTCCCCTTTCTAAACACCGATGATGTCAGCACCCTATTAGTACAGCAGGAGAAAGGAAGCCTCCCAGTAATGCGAATAGCGCACTCTGCTAATGCGTCTCTCCCGAGTGTCATAATATAGTTAGGTAGGAGTTTGAAACCTATAAATGGTATGTGTGTGTGTTTGGATGTGGGGCCTCTGTGTGTGCAATTCTGTATGAAAAACATGTGCTTTTTTGAAATCAGGGGATCACACTACATGATGCACATTACCCTTTCCAAACAGTGATGACAGCACCCTATACATACAGCTTGAGAAGAGACATCTGCCAGTACTCAGAATAGCGCAACCTGCTACAGCGTCACTCTCAAGTGCCATAACATATTTAGGTAGGGGTTTGAAACCTGCAAGTGGCAAGTGTGTGTGTGTTTGGATGTGGGGAGTTTGTGTGTGTGCATTTCCGTATGAAAAACATGTTAGTTTTGGCAATCAGGAGATCACACTACCTGATGCACATTACCCTTTCAAAATACTGATGTTGTCAGCATCCTATAAGTACAGCCAGAGAAAAAGAACTATCTAGTAATCTGAATAGTGCACTTTGCTAATGCGTCTCTCTCACGTGTCGTGACTTAGTTAGGTAGGGGAATGAATCCTGCAAATGGCAAGTGTGTGTGGGGGTAGTAGGGTGTGTGTAAATGCAAGTGTGAGAGAACAGATCCTTTTGGCAAATACTACAATACACCAGATGCTGCATATTCCCCCACTAAACACAGGGGATGTCACCACACTATCAGCACAGCCAAACAGGGCTAGTTGGCTAATAATGCCAATACTGCGCTCTGCTACTGTGTCTATTACCATTGTCAGAGTACAGATAGGTATGTTTTGGTAACCCACAACTGCCACGTGTGGTTGTGTCACACAGTATGACCTTGTGTGGGTCTTTGTACATAACAATGCATGCCATTGCCTAAACCAGCAATGGCATTGCACACATGATGTATGTGTGTGACACATACACATAAATACCTGTGACCTGCAGTAGTTACCATGTCTGACACATGCCTTGAGTGGATAAATGGTATTTGCAATGTATACCAATATGACTGTGTCTTACTGTGCAGGGTCCGCACGGTATGTGTCTATACAGTGTGGGTGTATATGGTAAAATACCTACAGCAGGGGATACACATCTGGTCTGGGCCATATAGTGTACATGTAGTCGATGTACAGGTGCTGCATGTTCCCACCTGTTGTGGTAGTGGTAACATGTCATTCCACTGCAATTCAGTGACCACATGCTGTGAACCCTTCAACTAGTGTGTTGTAGCTACAGTAATGCTCATGCACAATGTTTGGCTGGATGCAGTCCAGCCATATAAACACAGTTCTTGAGACTGTCATATTGCCAGTGTTGTTATGGAGGATAGGTGGTCTTCCTGTGTATGGGAGGGTTGTGTGTGCCAGGCTATGAACCAGATGGCAGTCCGACACACTGTTAGCTGCACATGATTAGGCCCTGATGCTTTGTGCTGTGCCAACAACCTGGAGGTGTGTGTATCTGTGGTACCTTGGGATACCACCCCCCCTGTCCATGTGTGTTACATGTGTAGGGGATGACAGGCATGGTATGGGGCATAACCTGTCAGTGATGGGTAACACCTGTGAGCCATGAATCAGGAATCTGGTACTCCACAGACATTGCAGTTCACCGTGCTGAGGACAGTGTCCGGTGCATGCATCTTCCGGTGTACACTGCTGTTGTTGTGTAGCAGCACTGTTAGTGTCCTAACCTGTGTGATACCCACGGAGGTGGCTATGTAAACCGTGTCCTGCAGCATAAGGCAGTATTAGTGTACCATGGAGCTTTGCCATTATACATCGGGCCATGGGTGTCACGTGCAAGATGACCCTTGCACATCATTGTGGCTTCCCTAGCATGTAAGCACATGTTGACAGCCAGTGGATACCCTATGAATGACATTGGAGACTGAGCATAATGTAGACATACAACACCCTTCCCACATATAGTGGTAGCATACCTGGTGAGGGTATGTTGGCAACCAAGATCAGGCTCATACTGGCCTGTGCCACATGCTGAGAGATCCATTCTATGTTCCCTATCATGTAGTCCAGGGAGGTATGTCTCAGGTCAGCCATACTGGCATGGTCAATGAGTGAGTCATATGTGTCCATGCCTCTGACTGACCTGTATGCATGTGTTCTGTGGTGGACCATAGTGCCCCTGAGGCATATCACTGTGACCTTCACCAGATACAGCCTGTTGAGCGGGACCCCAGTGCAGCACCCAAGACAGGTACCTGGCACGTCTGTAGCAGGTGTGTTGTGTAGCCCTACAGGCTGTGAGTGTGTGGCACAGGGGATGTGTGTGCCATGTGTGGCATGTGCTCTGTTCCGACGGAACATATGCCTGTGTGCCAGCTGCGGAGGTGTGTGATGCTCAGGCAGGATGCTATTCTGAGTCCCCACGTATGCCCCAGTGTGTTCAGCATGCTGTCAGTGCGTGTCAATGTCTGACTTGTATTGTAGTCACTGTAATATATTTTATTTATTTATTTATTTATCCTACATTTGTTGACCGGGATAGTCCGACTGGATGCATGTCCATTTCAGGGGAGGCCGGGAGAAAAGCTACAAGGGTAAGCAGATACAGCATTACATAATACCAGCATTACATATTACAAACAGATTATTTACAGAGATTACATAAGTAAGCAAGTTAAACATGTTCCACAGGTTAATGTTAGTCCTGAGCACAAGTCAGGATTAAATTAAATTATACAGTAAACTGGTTAACAGATTTTACACATTCGAGTTAGCCAGGCTTGATACATTGACATAGCCAGTTAAGTGACAAATGTTGTTTGTGTCTAGTGTTAAATTGACCTAAGGTGGAAAGTAAGGTAATATCAGCTGGAAGTGAGTTCCAGGATCTACTTACAGAGTTTGCAAAGAGAGAATCACCGGCTGTGTTATTAAATTTGCTAGTCTGAATTAGTAGCTTGTTAGAGGATCGAAGCGGTCTAGGATTGTTATAGGGGGTGATAATATTTGAAGTGCAGGAGTATTGTCCGGATTATAGAGGATTTTATAGGCCATATTCAGTTGGTTATACTGTATTAGGCTGGGTATTACAAGCCAACCAAGCTGATTTAGATTGATGCAATGATGTGTCCTAAAAGGCAGCCCAGTGGCAAACCTGGCAATGTGGTTGTAGCAAATTGAGTGTTTGTTAAGGAAAGTCTTGTTCATATTCGAGAGTAGAGGGGATGCATACATAAGGGTTGAAAGAAGGTGTGAGCGAGCTATGGCACCTTTAGCTGGAGGGGTTAGGAAGGCTTTTATTCTGTAAAGTGACCCTAGTTTTTTATTGATGGCTTTGATAATTTGGTTAACATGTAGGTCACATCTGAGATTATTGTCTATGATGACACCTAATAGTTTAGTAGATGGGTCAGGGGAGATTATTGTGCCATCAGTTGATGTTATGGTAAAGGTGAAAGCGGTAAACCTACGTGTTGTTGAAATAACAGCAGTTTAGTTTATTTGGGATTTAGGATCAGACGATGTTCAGAAAGCCAGTTTTCTATTGTATTAAAGGTGGTCTGGGTAGCTGACCATAACTCTACTGGAGATGTGGCTGAGCAGATCAGAGTAGAGTCTTCAGCATATTGGATACAGCTGACTTTTGGGATGACAGTATAAAGGTCGTTAATGAAGATGGAGAACAGCAAGGGCCCTAGTATAGAGCCTTGTGGTACTCTGAGGGTGTTAGGTAGAAGGTTAGAGAGTTTGTTCTGCCAGAGGCCAGCCTGCTGTCGACCATGCAGGTAGGATTGAAACCATTGGAAGGCTCCAGTATCTAGACAGAATGTTTGCAGGGTGTGGATTACAAGTTGGTGATCAACCATATCGTATGCCTTGGAAAGATCCAAAAGAGGGCTGAGGATATATAATTAGTGTTGCAAGTATGGTTTATGGTGTTAGTAAAGGCTAGGAGGCCTGAAGTAGTGCTGTGATGAGGACGGAAGCCATGCTGAGTGTCTGCCATAAGGCGATTTTGGATTAGGTGGTGCATGAATTGTCTATGAATAAAGTTTCCATAATCTTTGCAAGTGGAGAGAGTATAGCTATTGGCCTATAAATGGAGAATTCAGTAGAGCTGCCTCCTTTGTGAAGTGGGATTACATAGGATATTTTCCAGATGGTGGGAAATTTAGATTCTACCATGGTTCATTTGATTAGTTTTGAGACGGGGTAAGCAATAGCATCATCTGATTTTTGTAGGTACTCGGCAGGGAGTTGATCAGCAGAAAGTGTAGTGGGTTTCACTTTTTCAATCAAGGTACGGAGAAGTGAAGTGGCGACTGATTGGCAGCTGAATGCAAGTAGGTTTCTAGGGGTGATACTTTCAGGACCAGGGGAGCTAGGAGGTAGATGGCTAGCTAGGGCTTGAAATGTCTCAGTAAAGAATTGGTCAAAACTATCAGAAACATCTTCAGGGGTTTTATCAATAGTAGCAGCAGGGATTGGGGTTGAAGTTTGTCCAGGATGTAGTATATATGACATGCCACCTGACAGGGTATGGCATTACTGGGTTCAGAGAGCTCAGTCCCCAGATTGGCTGTGTGGTGGCATCCCACACATGTGTTGTATGTTCCTGGCCAAGGGTGATGGCTGACTGCATACATGTGGCAGCTGTGACATTGCCACATGACTCACATAAACCACAACTGGACCATAGAGGTGATTCACAGGTTACCTTTGCACATGCTACCCTAGTAGTGTGATTGCCATGGTGAGTACCAACACATAGGGCCAATGGGGAACAACATACTGAAGGTGTGTATGTGTGGGTGTACCGCTACTGTTTCATAGCACTGGCATATATGACTGCACACGTGGGTAAATGCCAGGTAAGACATGTGCAATGTGTCACAGGCAACGTACATGCGTACAGGACAGACAGTGACGTTCTGTCATGTGTAAAGTTGACATACGTATCGACGCTATGCAGATGTCACTAGGAGTCTACAGAAGCACTGTAACTCTGCATTGCAGGTGTAAGCAGTGTTCCAGGGAACCCCAAGCGAACATGCATGCAAACAAAGCTACAGTAAGCAGGGCTGGAAGTAGTGCATTGTACAACAAAGAAGGGGTAACAATAACAGTAAGTAACAATGCAAATATGTAGGCACTATCAACATGTACCCAGGAATACACAGCGCAGATGCCCATGGTAGAACTGATATTATGTCATAGTTATTTGTGATTTGGATTACATTGGTACTGCACACATATCTACATGCGCGAACATCCACATTGCATAGTCGTTGTGGGCAACTTGACACCATTACTTTACATGTCCACCATTGCATATCACTACTTGCATTAGCTTCCCCCCTGCGCTACCCATGTATGCGGCTATCTGTTGACAACCTTACCACCGGCATGCAATTATGTGCAGCTGTTACACTTTGGTATGTACTATGGGTGCAGATAACAATTCAGGACATTCATACAGTTACTGCAGCAGGCATGCTGGGATATACACACAGTCATAGCAGCACACTGTACTGTTACCAACATGATACTACTAATACACTTCTATATAGTCACCCTGTGCATCAGCAACGTGTTTACCTGTTGCCGCAATGATGTTGGAGATTGCAGGAGGTGGCACAGTGTCATCATATGCACAGGGTGTGAATTAGGTATGCCTGAGTCAGCCACTGATACCACCAATTGACATGTGTGTGTATGTGTGTTGGTGAGGGGCAGCAGTACAGGTTGGGGCAGTGTTGGTGCAGTGTGTGCATGTATGTGGTCACCCTAGCTGTTAACATTTCGCATGTGTGTATGCACGCACACAGTTCCACCTCATGGCTGCCATATACAGGGGTTTGTGGACAGCCACAGACTGCACCTGGCAGGTCATACAGATCAGTGTCTGTGGGCACAGACACGGTACCTGTGCCTGGCAGGGGTGCTACGGACCGTATCCAGTACTAAGCCAGACCGGGTACTGTCATCAGAAGCGGGAGTGTGTTGACTGGACACAGGTCCCTGTTGGGACTGTCCAGAGCCACGTGCACGTGGTCTCCTGGGGCGTTCTGATGACAGCACAGACCCAGCATTGCTGGGGCTGCTGCTGGCACTATGGGGACGTGTGCGAGCCTGTTGTCGTCCGCGCCAGCTGCTGCTGTTGCCGGCATACAGCCACGTCGACGCCGCAAACACCCACCATTGCCCTGGCTCATGGACATTTGGTTGTGAAACTGCTGTAATATGTCCCCACAACGTCTGTCTGTGACATCGGTGAAATTACGGATAGCATCCGCAATGTCACGCATACTGTCTGTCATGGCTGTGCGACATGCTCTCAGCTCCCTCAGACACTGTCTGGTGTACCTTTCCATACGCGACTGTGCCTGCATGACAGTCCAAAACATAGCTGAGGTTGACAGACCTCTTTGGGCACGTCGGCCAGAGGCAGTACGCCCACGGATGCTCCCACGAGAACCCATGGGCAACTGTCTGTGTGGTACCATCGGAGGACCCTGCCTATGGCTGCTGTGTGGGGACGCATGTGCCACAGGTACCACATTACCCTGGTCTATGCCCACTGTATCCTGTCCATCACCTAGGGACAATGGTGACAAAGGATGTACTGGCAGGATGACTGTGCGCAATGATGGGGTTGACAGCTGTGTACTGTCAATTGTCTGACCAATGGTGGACCCTGACACACCTTCCTGTACCATTACACAAATATCATCATTACCAGTACCCGTGGCACAAGATTCAGGTTCCCTGCTGCAGGTCACCAGAGCAGCACCAGAACCTGTGGGAGGAAGACAGGAAACACAGTTTACAGTCTCCAGACATTGTTACCAGTGATGCACTTCTGCACACATGGACACATGCACACATGCACACATGGACACAGGCACACATGCACACATGGACACAGGCACACATGCAGACATGCACACGTGGACACATGCACACAGGCACACATGCAGACATGCACACGTGGACACATGCACATGTGGACACATGCACACGTGGTCACATGCACACATGCACATGTGGTCACGTGTACACATGCACACGTGGACACAGGCACACATGCACACATGCACACGTGGACACAGGCACACCCGCACACATGCACACATGGGCACAGGCACATCTGCACACATGCACACCCCGCAGTATACACACAGAGCACTACTGAGTTACACTACTGTTTCTAGCATTATCAGGACTATTATAGGTTATGTTAAACACACTCACCAGCATGAATAGCCTGCCTTGCTGTAACCCCGGAGGGACCTGCAGAAATGATGAGATTAATGTCAGTGGGCACAACTGTGCCATTGATATTGCATATGATACAGTGCAGTAGTACACCAGTTGCCTTTCACACGTCAGCTGCTGATATTGCCAGTATCACACATGCACAATTACATACTATGATGACAGATACATACCACGGACACACCTTACACATGCATAAACTAACAGTGTACAGAACAGTCAAGTGTACATATGGCATATTACCTGCATGCTCCATGTCATGCTGCTGTGTGGATCCAGCCTCCATCATGATGCAGGTGTACTGCTGTTGCTGTTCCGGGGCTGGAACCACAACACTTAGGAGTAGCCCCTCCAGTTTGGTGAGGGGGGGATGTGTGGCCACCCCACCTCCTGTGGCAACCTGTTGCCTGTGGATATTTGATGCACGCTGACGGACATTTCGGATTAAATCACTGCAGTGATGTCGTACCTGCTCATATGTCCTGTTATGCGTGCCAATATCATTTACCCTACGGACAAGGTCTTGCCACAGTGCAGCCCTCTCCTGCTGATTCTGACTGGTGCGGGAAAACAAGATGTCATACTCCCGCACCAGGCTCTGGTGGATCTCCTCGTCTTCCGCTGCAGAGTAGGCGGGATTATGCTGACGCACCATCTCCCTGGAAGAGAACACAAACAGGATATCAGCAGACTATGTCAGCAATATATGGCATACATACTATACATGATACTCATGTGTAGTGATATACTACTACTCCCATATGTTGCATGTGTGTGTGTCGTGGTGGATACACAGGTACATGGCCAGATATCAGTGCTCAGCCAACACCTGTGCAACAATACCTGCCACATTCCACACAACATAGTAGCATGCCCTATCGGTCAGCACACACTGACAGGTCCAATGCACAACCTCACTCTGGGGGTTCATCCCAAGGTACTGTATGTGGGACGCCATCCACTAGTGTGATGTTGACACAAGTTACTCGGCCTGGATATGCATATCCTACCACCACCACCAGCACAGTAGACTACTTTGATATCTATGTGATTAGGCAGTTATTCATTTGTTGGGACTGAGATGGTATCCATGCAGCACACTGGGCCAGTGGAAGCCACAACCCACACTGCTGACCCCTTTGCAAATGCTTACCATGGACATGCCACAGATTGCATGGAACTTGCACACACATTACTAACCCAGACCCTATGCACAAAGGTTAGGCATCCTGTCTGGTGGACCCCAGACAGAGGCAGATTGTATAACAATAGCAGGAGGCTACTGCAGGACAGAGCACATTCACATTAAGGGAAGGCATCTGTGGTCAGCACTGGTACTACGCTACGGTCTGTCATAACAACGGCCACGGCCTACTCTGGGAGGGAAATGGCCACAAACACTATGGATGACCACAAGGCCTTCTTCAGTTATGTTACACATATGGACCAAATGCCTCAAATATGCTCTGTGTTAATGCACACCTACTTAACATTCACCAAACACACGGATATTGGCAACAGTCTTGCAGACAGGTTCGGTGCACGTATCCCCTCTCCTTCTCCCCCACCAGTTGAAATATTTATCACAGCTGTATGTAACCTCCCTATCATCTCACATGTCCAGGTGTGGGCCGCCCTCAGCAGAGCAGAACACACAACATCACTGTGACCTCATGGTATCCCTGGATGTGTGCTACCTGCACTCCAAGAGGACATACAACCGCATATAACACTGATAATTTATCTTGGCCGTACTACAGGATATGTACCTGGACAGTAGCATACAGCGACAGTGGTCCCACACCACTAAGGAGGCACCTCTACTGACCCTGGGAACTACCACATCATATGCATAACCGGCCTGGTCTGCTAAGCTATGGAATTATGCAGTATGGGATGCATATGCAGTGATATCGGGTACCTGCAGACACTTGTTCCCAGCCAGTGTGCCTTTGTGATGGGCTGATCCTGCCTTTTGAACCTGGCTGACCTTTCAAAGCAGTCACTACAGCCATTGCTGAGGGCAACGCACAGACAACTGCTGCCAGGATCAAGGCCTAAGACTGATTGACATGTAATGTATGGTCATCCCCTTTTGGTGGAACTACGTACACACAACATATCACATGGCCATACCTATAGATACAGACCTATGACACATTTGGAGGGTTCACAGTATGCAGACTATTAACCTGCTACTTTACATTACCTGTGTTTGTCGCAGCTGGTTGCATTACCACTGCTTCTGATTGCTGCTGCTACTGTCACTGCTGACAGCTTAGAGTCACAGAGTCACAGTGTGTAGTTTTTTTTTTTCTCTCTCTCTCTCTCTCAGTTTTCTCTCTCCCTCTGTCTGCTTCCAGACAGTGCAGTGAATGTATTGCATGTGTGGAGTGTTAGTACTGGATGCTTTTGTAGGTATCTGCATAGGTCCATGTGATGGCCTCTGCACCAATTGTAAGCCAGCATTTGCTAATTGCATACAGCCAGTTGTGTACTGATTGCAGTTCTCACTGTGATTTCAGGTCAGTGCTATAAAATGGTATGTGGGATAGGCGTTGCCCTTTCAGATTGTAAGGGCGGGGACCATGCTGGTATGCTGTGGACACTGTTCTGTGAGTGTAAAGGTTAGTATCTCTCTCATGATTCAGGCTGTGTTGTAGATTCACATTTCTCCATTCCTCTCTCCTGTTCCCTGTAGTAAGTGTGTATGCACAATGACACCTACAACTATATATAGATATATATTATATATATATATATATATATATGTACATATACATACATTTATATATGTACATTAACTGACATTATTACCTACAAGCTACCAACTAGCATGGCTGTTTCTGTTCACACACTACTATTATAGGAATCCAGTAGTTTTGACAGTAATTCTACATTTTATGCTTTGGGTACTACACATACTATATTCCCTTTACATTCATCCCTACTATTACATGTTATATTTATTTTAGCACAATGTTCTTGTATAAGAGTCATGGCTTAGTGGTAGGGCATACAGACTAGTGTTTCCAAGGTCCTGGGTTCGGGACTGACAGTGGGATTTTATTTTGCTTTTGAACTGAGTACAGGACCTGTCAATCAAAGTGACTAAGGCACTTTTAAGCAGTTGTAACCGGGTTAGCGCTGGTTTGCGCAGAGCTCACGCATGCGCACTGGCGTTTAGCTCCACGCACACGCCAAGACACCGCTACAACCGCTACCAGTGCTTACTCTGGCGCATACCCGCGCTATTTTCTTTGAAAGAAATGAAAATGGGGAGAAAGGAAAGTGGTGAAAAGGGGTCACAAAGAGGGTACGACAGTAGGGAAACAAGCTTGGGATTTGCAGGAGGGATGTAGGTAAGGCCCATAGCTGCCCATTTCTTCATCAGCAACAGCTGTGCATATGTATGTAATTTGGTGTGACATTTGAAACCTTCCACCCCTGAGAGAGGTGTCAGGACAACAATAATACTTGTTGTACAGCCAGTTGTAATTGATAGATTCCATGTCCAGCAGACATGTGTGCAGAATGGGCAGCTATGTATGGGGCGTAATTTTTTTGTGGGTACAGAGTGCCCGTTTTTTTTGTTTTTTTTTTCAGGTGAGAGTGGTATGTCAGGTGAAGGAAGTCAGTACAGCTGGGGAGGTAGGTTGGGTAGGTAAACAGACAAGACAAACAAGACGCATACAGGGGCAGTGTATGACACGTGTGGGGGGGTTACACAATTGACGGGGATGGAGGTTTGGATATCCAGAGCCCATGAGCCCACAGATGGCAACAGTGGAACTGATATCCCCACCCATAGGCAGTTGCCACTGTTCCTTCACTGCCCAGGATGGGGCTGTGCTGGGGGCTGTGTAGGCCGGGCAACAGGCATGCCCGTAAGTTGTGCCACCCATGCCTCAAGCTGGCGTAGGGGCTCGAGAACAGAGTCCCGAATCTCCCTACGCACCACAGTCCGGACGCTATGGAGGGTGAGTGGTGGTTCTCCTCCGGCCACACTTGCAGAGAGGGGGCGAGCCCCATCCCCTGCAGCGCTTCCACCCGCAAGTGGCACAGGGCCACCGGAGGAGGGTCCAGACTCGGCACTAGTGCTAGGTGCACTCGCCAGCTGAGGTGGGAGAAGTGGGTCCGCTGGAACCCGCCTTCCCTGTCGTCCTATGTTTTGCATTATGTCATGACAGTTTGGGTTAGTGACATATAATACCATTCACAATTAGTTGTAACAGCATGCATTAGTATTCCCATTAACCAAACACCCAGATATTCACACCATTGAACAGCGTGCATAACACATGCATAATTTGAACAGCAATACACAGTCCAACAACATGCAGGGTTAATTGATGGCAACAGGCCATCAGGTTTGGATGTATGAACAGGGCAGATGCATCAATGGACATGCAAATAAATATGACTCAACAGGACAAACGTCCAGGGGTGTTAACTGTGATTGCACATACCATTTTCACGTGGAATGGGTTATATGTGGTTATAGGGTGGGGTGAAGAAAATAATATTAACACCTTCAAATACCAATACATATGCTGTACATTTCTAATAGCTACAGATATATACACACTACTGTTCTAACTACAGTTTCCTATATGATAACTATTTCAACTTGGTGATAGGACTGTTACTGCAACATCAATATACATTTTATTGTTCTTCATACACATTCATATCTAGCTTTGTTCAGCTACATCATCCTGCTACATTTGCTTTATATAGATGTAGACAAGTGTGGATGTTTGGTATATCAGACAATCATCCTATCTGCATATTGCAGACTGAGAGCAACATATCCAGAATTTGGGATACACATTCCAGATGCAGCAACACTTTGAACAGATTTCGCTGTTTGGTTTTGATTCTCACATGCATTTCATTCTGTCTTGACTGCAGTATACTTTATTCAGGGGTTATTACTACTGTATTGCTGGATTCATGACACTTTCTCATACTCTCTCACTTGCTTTCATTTTACTATTCAGGATGGTACTTACTTCTAGGCTTTATTGACATGTTTTACCTGTAGTTATTACAATCCTTTCCAGCAGTCTCACTTCTGTCATGTTTCAGTATTTCAACAGGGATATATTTCACACGTGATTTCATCATCTTCTGCAGCTATACTTTTCAGCCTGCTGCAGGTTGTGTACTATTTTCTTACAGGTGGGGCATTTTTATTTCAGAATTTATGTCAGACATTTTCATTTTTCTGTTTGGCTTACAGGCTGCAACACACTTTTGTAATCAAGCAATACTTGCAGACACTTTCACACTGTTACTTGCACATTTTATTCCTTACTGACTACACTGCACTCTTTTTCTGACTGTCATACTTTTATATTTCTTTACAGTTACTGGTAGTGGATTACCGACCTGCCTGGTGGTGCAACCGCACCAGCCTATTGCCATAGGCTCTGCGGTTCACAGAACGGACACCTGCAGCTGTAATATAAATGAAGTAATATTGGAATACACATCTCCATAATATCAGCTAGTTTAATTTCTTACATACATAATTAAATGTAACTTACTCAGTAGTGGGGTGTTGGGCATTTGCCGGGCCTCCTGGATCCAAAGGTTCAGTTGGTCCTGCTTGCGTCTCTTCAGGTCCGCATGGTGGTGATGGACCTGCTCACCAGTCCTTGGAATCCCTGTGGCACTGGTGAGATCATGAGCCAACCGGTCCCACGCCTCAGCCCTGTATGCTCCCCAGAGGACCTGGCCCTGCATGAGTTGGGCCTCATGATTGTGGACTAGGAGCCAGACCATGTACCTGGACTCCTCAATGCCCCACCTCTGTGCTCGAAAGCAACTACCCTCTCCTACTCCTGTCATTCTGCCTACAGTTCAGTTCTACAATCGTTTATGCTGTGTATTCCCGTCTATGGGGCTTATATAGTCCGTTTTTCCCGCACATATCTGTGATTGGACATTTTGGAATTGTATCAACTTTAGTAAACCTGCATTGTCATGCTCCAGTTTGTATTCATTCCTATATATTAGCTATTATTGCATTTATAGGTACTGCTGTCATGGCTTAGTGGTTTGGTACCTTGACTATGGTGTATAGTATCCTGGGTTTGAACCTGGCCACTACTTTTCATTTTTTATGACTGTCTAGACATGCTGAGGGGTGTGTCTGTGTAAAGGCAGTTTTGATACGGCTTGCTCAACGTTGCCCGTCGGTTACCTTGTTTGCGCGGTGCGCAGCTTTGCGCAAATGGGGTACGCTGGTTTAAGCCTCATTTGGCTATCAGCACGCATATTACGCTCAGCTCAGTTAGGGGCACATAGCTTTAGCGTGTTAAACCACTGCTCAGCTACGGGCACTCATTTTGCACCAGTTAAACCACTGCTCACCTATGGGCAGATGCACTCACCCTGTTAAACTGTAGCTCAGCTATGGGCACATCTGGCATTTTTTATTGTTTTGTTACCTCACATTTCTTCAATATAAATGGGCTATTTCATTACATTTTACATAAAATGTAATTTTATGTGTACATATTTGTCAGGGACTTGTTTCGTGCTTATTTTGCTAAAAATAAAAATTGGTGTTGTGGGGGCTCGAACCATGAATGCCTGCTCTTCAGCCAACATCTCTACCGCTACGCTATTGCTTCTTGGCTTACTTTGCATATTTAGTTCTTATATGCTTTCCCACTGACTGCTAACTGTAGCTGCGCTACGGGCACGCCTGCACAAACGAGCGCACTCACGGTTAAACATCTTTACAATTAAAAAAAAAAATTATGAGATGTTCATTTGTACATTTTATGTTCGTAGTCTGTGGGGGCATGTGTTGTGTTTATTCACATTTCCATGGACTCTGTCGTGGGTGTTTACTTTGGGCACTTTTCCTCTTCTGGGGGCGTGTCCGCTTACAGGGCTCGGCCTACAGACACGCCCCCTACTGTCTTACACGGACCGTGTTAGCCTTAGGTGTGGTTCAGCATGCTCTCATGAATATGCAGAGCATGCTGACATCACTCCGTTTAACTGCAGCCTCCGTGTATGAGTTATAACTCTTACACGGAGGCTTCATGAATCCTGCCCAATGTCAGTATTATATGAAGTATCTACATAAATGTATGAGCAATAAAGATAGCCATTCCAATCAAACATAACTGTTCAGACCTACTCCAAATGAAAGAAGTGATAGGAAACTTAATTTTATCACAAATGTAATTGAATTCAGCAACATTTAATAAATTGCAGATGTGATGGTAAAAGAATCTAACTATAACACTATATTTTAGAACATAACTGACAAAGTCATGTGAGAGCTGGCTGCATTATATGTGTACTTTTTTATTTTAAGCAAAGGTTTTGAAGTGTAAAAACAAGTTTTTTAACACTTTCCCCAAATTAATAAAAAAAGGAAATATATGTATTAAAGATTATTTTGATGAGTCTGATTAATTCAAAAAGTAATGACAGGAATTGTTAGATAAAATGTATGAGATAAATAAAATGTGGAAATTCTGTAAGTTTAAAAAAGTGGACTTAATTAATGCAATTAATTTGTTTATATGTGGATACTTTGGTTCAGTAGTTGCACTCCCCAAAAATGTTGCAAACAATTATTTGTAGTATAATATGGGGCCTTAGAATGAATTCAGATAAAGGGGGAATTATATGTAATAAAGAAGAAAACTGTGGACTGATTTAAAAAAATCTGATGTTTTTGACATCTTTAGGTTTGCAAAGCATTTTGAAATTACTTTAAATAGGGAAAGGGAACATTAAAAGATACAGTAAGAGCAAAGTATGAAGAAGTATGGGCAGAAGTGAAAAGAAAAAATGAGTTAAAGTTAAGAAAAATGAGAGATTAGTGAGTGAAATAAAAAAATAAAATAATGGAAAATTGATGTAGCTAAAGTTGAACAACAGAGGAGAGTTTCATATGAAGAAATCATGGAAAATACTTTTTATAGTGACCAGTGGGATACTATTAAAGTTAAGGATGCAATAAAAGAAAGAAAGAGAAAGTGTATGAGATGGGAAGAAGGACGAGATTTTATATGCAGGCTTATAATAAAAGTGCCAGTGAAGAAAGACATGAAATATAAACTTGCAAATTAGAGGAATTGCATAAAGTGTAGTAAAGAAGAAATCACAGGACATGTTATTTGTCAGAATCCTAAGAATGATGAAATTATGAAAGAAATAAAAAATATGTGTTTATAAAACATTTAAATGAAGTAGAAATAGAAAACATTGTGCATGCCCTTCTTACCACTGTGGAGACATGGTGATCAAAGGTAAGGTTGCATCAACCTGTGTGTCCGGGTCTCTCACCACAGAGTACATACTTAGGGTGTTGCTATTGATGTGGTAGTTAGCAGGAACATTGCTCTAACTGAAAGAGATGATAATACATTTTTTTGCATTCAGTTTAAGGCCATGACTTTGGCACCAATCATTTGTTTGTGTAAGACCCTCTTGTAGGATGTTGACTTCATATGGAGATTCTATGACCACTCCCAGTTTGCAGTCAGCAAACTTTGTCAGCCACAGACCTTTAGTTTTTACTTGTACTTCTGAGAAATTGATTCCAAACAGTAGAGGTCCCAGGACTGATCCCTGTGGAACACCACTGGTTACAGGTCTGCTGTTGGAAGTATATTCCCTGTTTTGAGTATATGTGTTCTATTAGTGAGCCAGTTAGTGACCCATTTAATGATATAAGGGTTGACACCCAGCTGGGTGAGTATGTCAATGATGCCTGAGTGGGGGAGAGTGTCAAAAGCCTTAGCTAAGTCTAGATAGGCTGTATGTCCAGATTTCCCCTCATCCAGGGCCTTGGCGACTTTCTTGAAGAAGTCTACCAGGTTTAACAGGCATGATCTCCCTTTGACATATCCAAACTGAGTAGGGTCAAGTGTTTGGAGATTACCTATATCTTTGTTGATAAAGTCCATGATGATTTGCTCCATGGCCTTGCAGATAAGGCTAGTCAGGCTAATAGGTCTATAATTCCCAGGGTCAGTGGAACCACCACCTTTGTGCAAGGGCATAACGGTGGCCATTTTCCATTCAGCTGGGACAAAGCCAATGCTTGGACTGATTGAAGAGGGTACCCAGTGGTGCTGCTAATTCTTGTTGGAGGGCATGTATGATGTCACCTGGGATGTCAGATCTCATAGATGTTGTGTTCTTGGCCTTAGAGAGGTCATTTATGACCTGTTCTTTAGAAATACAAGGTAGGGGACAGGTGGTAGGGATGTCATTCGGTACGTGCAGCTGTAACAGGGGAGTGAAGTTGTTTGAGGGACTGGTGATTGTACCTAAACGTGTTTTTGTTTTATAGTTGTGGTGTATTCCATATGTAGCATTTCTAACAAAGCTGGGTCAGACATGGCTTTGTAAGTCAAGCAGGTTGTATAAAAAGAAAAAAATAAAATGTGTTTCAAAGCATATAGAAAAAATGTGGATTCTTGAAAAAGCTGAAGAGTAAGGCAAAATGTGAGAAAAGGGAGAAAAAAGTAATGTGCATAATGTGGTGAGCTGGGAGGGCAGCAGATGGGAGTACTGGAGCCCACGGGATGCATGTGGGGGGGGGGGGCAGTAGGCAGTGCTTAGGGCACCATTTCACCTAAGTCCAGCCCCACATATGGAGTTGTTGTAATGTGTCATTGCTACAACTAAATTCCATTAACTGTGAATGTCCTTCTGTGACATGAGCCAACATAGTGGGGTACACAGGCCTCTCATAATGTAAGAGCACTGCAACTACAGTTCAGTCTGTGTATATTGCCTCTAAAACATTACAGCATGAACTAAAAAGGTTGCATAGGAGGGGTGGTAGTAACAGGGTGATACTTAGACTGGAAGTGTCCAAGGGGCCCACAACTTGACATTTGCTGGTGCTAACACCGGCCCTGCATGTAGGTGACTGTATTTTTTGAACTGTTAGATATTTATTTATAAAAAAAAAAAACCTGATAGGCAAGATGTTTAGATACTCATTTAAAAATCTGTATTTACTGTTTGCTTTATTTATACATTATCAGTGTATAATAGCAGGATTAATTAGAGTTGAATTTAAGACTTGTCCTTGGCTTTGAAAAAGCTAAGTCTCTAAAAAGAGTGCAGAAAATGAAATTAGTTAACAAAACTGCCTTTCTGGGACGCAGTTGCAGGGCCAATAATTGCATTATTTAGTATGCCTCTCCAGTCAAGGGTATAACAAAGTTCCATGAAGAAGGTGTTGCCATCTTGCAGGAAGAAAGCAACATCATAAGATACAGATGCAACTATTGTTTAGTTTGTTAGGAGCTGCAACTTTCATCTGTTAGAGAAAGACTGACAGATGTATACGGGTAGATTTGCATCACAATTGATGAGCAGGTTCTAAAAATAGTGATAATTCATTCCGCCCTTCACATCCTTCTCTAAGGAGTTTCATAGTGGAGTTTGATTTGATATCCATTCTTATGTGGGAACAGTGGAGCCACTCTCAGAGAAATGAGTTGGAAACTGTATGTAAGCTTCTACATACTCTAAAAAGTGAAGCTATTAGGTCTGATCTGAATTTTAAATAAGAAACTAAAATTTGGCACCTTCCAAATGGTCACTTTGAAAATAATTCTTCCCTTCCTTCTGTGCTTAGGGTGACTTGTCAGCATCCATATATCTGATCAATGCTTCTTTTTTCATACCTGGATGCCCACAGGGGAATTCATTCTGCTTTGTCAGCAGGCAATTACCAGCTCAGAGCAGTATATCGTGGCACTGCTGTGGCTCACAGAGAGAGTATTTACAAAGTGGCTGGCTAGACTTGTGGCACGTGGTTACATTTTGATAGTAGTTTGAGAAATGTAATTGCTGACTTTTTTCTGCAGCTTTAAAACTATTATAATTAGGATGGATTAGCAGTTTAAAAATCCTTGTTGAAGCATTGTTTATGTTGAAGCTTTATTTGAAATTCAGTTTGTCCTTTTTTGTCTTCTACATAATGCATTCAAATGTGGGAAATTAGTGCTCTGTTTAGTACTTATACTATTAAACAGCACTTGATCCTGTTATTTCTTACACAAGTATGTGAATGTGCCAACATAAGAAGACCTATGAGCTGTGGACTCCACCTGAATGTTGCAGCTTCTCATGCCCATCATCCCTTCTGTATTTCATTTTCCATCTTTCTTAAGAAATCTTGAACTTTTGTACTGATTTATACTCTGCTGCTTCTTCTGACACTTCATTCCAAGGATCATGTATTATCTCTTTTGAACCAGTATTCATAAAATCTGTTTTTAATTGTACCCTTACAAATGACTCCAGTGCCCCATCTGTGAGTCCCACCATTCTCTGTGAAATAGAGGTTGCCTTGAATTATCCATCCAGCTGGCTCTTACTGTTTCCTCTCTATTCTTTATTCTTTGTAACTCCAGCCCTCAAAACATACTCCCTTAATCTATTGTGTCCACATCATATCTCCCTTCCTCTTTTCATTTTATGCATGTACACACAGCTCCCTAATCCTTCTTTCATACCCTTTTCCCTCCAGTCCTGTTACCATTTTGTTACATCTGTATTGTATGCAGTCTACCCCCTTAATCTTACTCTATCTGTACATCTTTGACACAGAACATGGTAGTCCAGATACAGCTTTACCAGTGTGTTCCTTACACTGGAAGCATGACTTCAGCAGCACTCTCCCTGCCTTTGCTCTGCATCCAACATCCTACTGACCTTTGACACAATCCTGTTGCATTGCACTGCATAATGCAGCACTTGGAGTAATTACCCCTAATCTTTTTCTTTTCTGTCCTGTCTAGAATAACCCCTTCCTAGCATGTGTGATTTCCCTAGCTTTCTCTGTCAAGGGATACAACCTTAATTTTCCACATTAAATCACCCCTTACACTTATTTGCACACCCCACTTTAACATAACTTTTTTACTTGAAGTGCCCTGCCATTCATGACCACCATACTTATCACGATCTCATAAGCAGATAGAATGATCTTACTTTCTTAACCTCATGTGATATCCAACACCAATGTATTACATAGGACTGATCCCAGTGTCAAACTCTGAGGCACTTCATGCTGGCTCTTTATCTCTCCACCCAAAAATCAGTCTGTGCTCATACTTCACCTGGCATAAAAGTGCTGGGTGTCTGAGAGAGACACATATGTGTGTGTGTTTAGTGCTGCCATGAATTATAGCTTATCTTTAATTTGGTTATAGCAGGGCATATTTTTCTGTAGCTTAGTAATGTGGAGGTGTAATCACCTAATACATTACTAATCAGCATTTGTGTAGGAAATAGTGGTGAGCAGCTCAGGACTGAACATTCTAGCTGGTACAGCAGTGATGGGACATGTAAAAGAGCCATCTGTGTTTAACCCCTTTAATAATGACAATTTTCCAGAGTACTAGTACTAAAACTATTGACTATTTTGCTCCCTATAGATAAAACCTGTATTCTCCAAATGGTTTGGCACTGCCTCATAATTTCTTTAGAGTGTATTACTAACATAGGTACCCATAAAACTTGCTTAGATTGTCACCGTACCTTCAGTGGCAAGATTGCAACTCCATCTTGAACTTTAATGAAAATAATTTTATGCCATTTTTATGTTGTGGGAATATATAGTCTTTTAGGCTTGGAATCAGTGATGCTATATGCTTATGGTTTTTGATAACTTTATGTTTCCACCCAAAAGATAAATGAGAGTTCAACATCTGTTTTCAAGTATTTCACATATTTGTAATTTATCGATTTCAGAAGACCATTTCTACCATGAATTTAACCTTCTGTACAAATAATTATTTTCTCACTGCTTCAAGACAATCTTATAAAACTGTCAGGACAATAAACGTAAATTATCGGCCTTATAATGCAAAATTCTTGAACAATAACAATGAGGGAAAACAAACAGCAGAATCTCATGTCTGCATGCAAAGTAGGTAAAATATGCATATTTGCTGTAACATTTAAAATGCTATAAAATCTTTCTTGCTTTCTCTATTTTTTTCTGAATAATAAATATTTTGTTCTACTTTCATGAAAAAAATATAATGCAATGGTTTAGGTGCACATTGACTTTGTTAGCCTGATAAATATTGAAAATACAAATTTGTTGAATGAAGAGTACCCAAATGTGTATTTAAGACTCATGCTGGTAGCCAGCAGTACCCAACAATATCTCTGAATCCATTGAGATATTCTTGCAGATTTTTCAGAATAATTTATCATGACTGTCAGCCACAGAATGCACTTAGTTGCTGATTCCAGGAGTAAACATACTCTCATAACTTTATATATATATATATATATATATATATATATATATATATATATATATATATATATCTATATGTATATTTCAGCTGGTTTCCTAACCTCTGTCTAACATTTGCTTTCTTGAATTGTATCTGTTTTGTAACATACTTTGTAATGAAGCACTAGAATAAAAAAATAGGTTACTGTACTTCCATGCATTTTTGATGTACTCGGAGGGGATACTATTCTCAATTAACAAACATTCATAGAAGAAATATAGTTCTCTTTTGTTTCTGTTGGAATGACAACTCTATCAAGATATATTCTAGGTATGTGATGTATACCTCATGCTTAATCACAAGCTTGTATATCCATACCTACTGAAATGTGATTATAATGTAGCAAGCCAGAATATGATAGCAAAAAGGCATGTAAAACCCTTCATTTGACGCTTAAGACAGCCTTAAGTACAAATGCCACATGACAGTCCTGAGCTGTCAAGAAATTACAGCAGGATGCTCGGGTACAAAGTGCACTTAATATTGATATTCTAGCATTGTGTGTTTCAGTGCAGCTTGATGCTGAATTTAAAGCCAGAAAATTGTTTCTGTCAGCACACACAGTTTGATATTTCCAAGTTTGCAGTCACAAAGATGATGCTTTTTTTCTGGTACTATACATATGATTTTTATTTATACAATGGCAGCTTAGTAGGTATATATTCTGGGTGTGTGCTGTATACTCAACCCAAAGCAAAAACCATATACCCATCCCTATTGGAAAACAAGTGCAATGCAATATGCCAGACTATGACAATGAAATGCCTGTGAAGCAATACACTCTGTACCTTCATTTAAAAGGGCACACATCCTATCCCCATTGAGGTTTCTTGACAAAAACTTTATGGGAATGACATTAGAGTACTCTGGTACAGACTGTGCCTACAATTACTATTCCACTGTTGGTGATTTCTCTGCTGAATTTGACATCAGCATGTTGTCCCCCTCACCACAATAAGTGATACAACACTTGCAGTAACAAAATCACTATTTTGATGAATTATGATTTTTTTATGTCAGATATAATAACTCATTAAAGTTACATTCTATACACCTGTCACTGTTTGTCTCACAGACTGAACAGAGATGTGCATGGCTGAGTGCTAGGTGCCACTTCAAATACAATCTATGTCAGGTGGATAAACATAGTGTCTTGATGAGATCAAAAGTCTCTCAGACCCAGTAGTGCTGTGCTGGGGGAGGAGTGCCAGTTGACAAGTGGCACACATATTGTGCTGGGTAGAACACCAGCCTGACAGTGCGTAGTGGTGTCGAATCCATGGTGTACCTTGAACACACATAGCTATCTATCACAGAAACCAAGCAGTGCTGTGCTGGGTGGAGTGCCAGCTAGCACATGAGTACACAACCCTTGCTGGGTGAAGTACCAGGTAGAGATCTTAGTGAACTGTGAGTGGACCAAGCAGCATACCTTGTCAATATATTTATCTCATAGACCTAGCATAAGTAGAAAGGGGTGGAAAGACATCTGTCACAAAGTCCATGTTGGTTGGGGTGCCAGATGAATCATTAGAATGCTGACTAGAGTGCATGGAGTGCCATCACCTTGTATGTCTCACAGATCCAGATGCTGATTGGTGTGACATCTGGCACTTGGTTCAGAATCTGTCATAGCTGAAATGGCAGGAGGATGGACAGAATGTCAGCTGGACTGCCAAGTGGACAAGAGGAGTACCTTGCTCTGACATGGTTGTCAGTCTTAACAGGTCCAGCTAGGTTCATAGGTGTTTACTACGCTGACAACCAGAGGAGCCTTTTTAAGCCTAGCTGTGTATCCCAAATCTCTGACAAGTTCTGGTACCCTTGATAAGTGTAAGCAGGGGCTTTGAAGATAAAACATTTACAAGCAGGGACATTGGAGATGAACCATTTACAGACTGCCTGTGTCCATTAGAGACATAGCTGCCAAACCATGGACGAATTTCCTGTTCCTCATCCAATTGTCCAAGTTACACTTGAATTGGTTTAGGGAGGGACTCTGATTTACATGGATGGGGAACCTGTTCTAGAGAAGGGGTAGTCTCTGGGATACATACCCATTTCTCTAGCAGGCCCTGTTTATATCACAGGCTAGGTTTAAGTCTTTAGAATGGATAATTCTGGTGCTGCTTCTTGTGTGGCTATGCAGGAGGTCCATCAAGGTGGGGGTCTGTCAATGCCTTGTATGGCAAGCATAGATCTCCACTCAGCAGCCTGTAGGAGACAGAATGCAGGGATAGGGCCTTGAAGGAATATGCATAGGACATGTTACTTATGCCTTATATTCTTTTAGTGAGGAACCTCTGTGGACATTAATTGTTGGATATGCCTTGTAAGGTACATGCCAAAGTGGACATTGTACTTGATAGGTCTGATGAATGCCAAATACAGTGGAACAATGACTTCCTTGGACCTAGATGGCATACCTTTGTTTATAAGTTGCACAACAGATAATGATTTCCTCACTACTGTAGACATGTGATGTTCAAAGGCTAGATTACTGTCTATATGTGCGTCCCCCAGGTCCCTGACTACTGGGTCAAGTCTTAGGGGTGTGTTGTCAATATCATAGTTACCAGGGGTGGGTGACTTCCTCTAACACCAGTTATTTGCCTGTATTAGCCATTCCTGGAGAACATTTATGTCAGTGGGGGAATCTATGATTACTCCTACTTTGCAATCACCTGCAAATTTAGTCAACCCGAGGCCGTTGATACTGGTCTTGACTTCAGAAATGTAAATGCCAAAAAGGAGCTGTCCCAGGACTGATCCCTGAGGGACTCCACTTGGGACTGGCCTCTTTGTAGAGGTGGACTCAGTTCTATCTTCCTGGGTCCTGTCTGGCTTTCAACTGGGTGAAATAAGTGTTTATACATAACCTCTTGAGTGTGTTAATGCTGGAGTGAGGGATTGTGTCAAATGCCTTGACCATGTCAAGGTAGGCAGCGTGAACCATTTTGTCCTCATCCATTACTTTGGTGACCTTCTCAAAGAAGTCCACCAGACTGGGTATGCATGACCTGCCCTTGACGAAACCAAAATGGGTTTGGTTCAGTGTCTGAAGGTTCCTATGCTAGCTTCTGTCACACAAGCCTTGCTGAATGGAGTGCCAGAGGGAGGTCTGGATGAAATGTGGAGTGGATTAGCAGAGTGTTTTGTACAATTGCTCTGATCTTTTTTTGTATCCAGCTTCAGTCATTTTTTGTCAGAATATGATACCATATTTAAGACTTGTCACTCTTATTTTGCATATCTTATTTAACTTGAAATTATGCTGCTTTGATCAATTCAGCAGCAATACAATCTTTTTAACATGCTCTTATATTTGATCTCTGACAAGATTTATGTTTACAATGACTTACAGACCTTCAATTTCTCATGCAACAACTATTTGAGACACCTCTGGCACCGATAAAATGCCAAGTCTAAAGAATCTGTTCCTTCCTAACAACATAGTCAGTGTACCCAATTTGGATAGTTTTCATTTAGCTTTATCTGTCAGAATGGCTGGTGTGCAATGTGCACTAAAAAGAACTTGGCATTTGGCATTACTGACATCACTTCTTCAGCTGTAAGCAATGAGGAGTAATGTTCAATTTTACCTTAATAAAAAGGCAATCTTGCAGATCAGTTCAAATGTGAATCTTGCTGTACACCAGTACACACTAAACCAAACTTTCTTATGTTGTCTGCTTGTTAATGGCACCAAAGATTACCATTTGTTTCAATTCCTACTCATTTCTACAACTGGTAGCTACTGCTGTTTTGTTGTGAGCATGTATCACTTGTACAGTATCAGGGTTTATTTTTTATTCATTTTATTATTTTTTGTGTTATTCACTTAAACTTCTTACACCTATAAATATATTAGTGTAGTTATTCAGGATATCATTACTGCAGCTCAGCATGTACCCATCTTGCACCCATGACTGTGTAATGCTGTACACATGCAGTTTTTGTTTTCACACTGAATTTGTTTTACAAATCCAAATTTCTTCCAAGCCAAACAATACAGGAAATTAAGGAAATTAATTTGCATTTTGAAACATGATCACGTTTTTAAATTCAAGTTGATAGTTTTTGACTTGGTAGCCTCACCCATTAGCCAGAATATGCTAACAACTTCTCTATAGTAACCTGTTCAGTAGTTTCTGGGTTCGGTCCATTAAAAGTCCACTCCACAAGGGAGGCAGTTCCACTGACCTCTCAGACTACAGACCCATAGCTATGCTGTCTCCTCTAGCCAAAATCATGGAAAAATGTATACAAAGACAACTCCTAACCTATCATCTTGATAACAATAACCTGACAAATTCTCAACATGGCTTCAGACCCTACCACAGTACCACCACTGCCCTACTATCCTTTTCCAATGTCATAAATCATAATCGTAATAGTAATAAACTCTCCTCATCCATCTTCCTAGATCTTTACTTTCTGCATGTGTCTAATCTAAATTCAACATTTTAATCATTATTTCTCCATACTTTTGGCAATCTGTGACTTACCCCTTGTCTTAGTGCCTTTGATGCATTTCAGGCTTTGCTCTAGCATCTCGTTTCACTTTGACAGTAATGAAAACATCTCATTCTCATTTGTTTTCCCTTTTACATATTTTTATAAGATGTCCTTTTATAATGGATACTGCATTTTTAAAAGGAAGGCAATGTTTCTGTCCTATTTATAGCCATTTCACACAAAAGGCTTCAATTTCAGTTACATGAGCTTTTCTCTGCATTCTAAGGCTGTTCTCATTTTCTTTACGTATACACTACCATTTTACATGGCTTTCTTTTTAAATACATTACTGATGCTATGCATTCTGACGTCATTTATCAAATAACTTTGATTTACATTTTATCTTGCTTGCATCCATTTGCCAGTTAATTCAGTTAACAATGTACTTTTAATGTCAATAGCTCTGCAGCCATCTACATTGTTTAATAAGGACATTTTGTTTAATTACCTGCCCATTATTTCATCATATGTTATACCACAAGATATTATTTTTCTTATTAATGAGCTATGTAGCTTACTTAATTCAGTCTTTTGGTCTGTTCTTCAGCTGAGTAACATAAATATCTATACTATCAGTACACCTGTATGCCTTTGTAAAGAACAAATAGTAGGCAGGTGATTTGAACAACCAGCTATAACCTAGCCACACATCCTAGGAAGTATAGATAGGATTATCTCCGTTCGTAACTGGGATAGTACTAATTCCTGTGATAAATGTATGGGAACCCATCCAGTCATTAGGAAGGATTTAGCTCAAAGGGTGATAAGGTGTCATGCTATTTGTCATGCTTGGGAATTTCTTGCAAAGGTAGGGAATCCTTGGCATAATGAACCTATATCTTTTTGAAGTACTATTTGTGTTATGATGTAAGTTGAGAGTGTTGGAGTTAATGATGCTAACATGACAATTGTTTCTGAGATGAAAAATATCTAATAGAACAGCATCTTTTGTAGCCTAAAATGCAAGACACACATCTCTAAATAGGAATTTGTATAAGATGGAAAAGTAGGCTATCTGGGAAGCTATGAGACCCTAAACATTTGATTCTTATGGTTACAAAACATTGAGGTTTTTCAAGCAGAAATGCATGTTTGGTAAGATGTATACCAGTTGGAGCCTTGTACTCTATGATTTAATAAAGAAGGGATGTAGGGTATGATTTCCATTATTTGCAGTAATTCTAAGGCAATGATCACAACACCAAGAATTGGCTCTGTCTGCACATCCATCATTTCTGTGCTGGATGGAGTGCCAAGTGGCATGTGACACACAGTTCATGCTTGGCGAAATGCAAGGTAGAATAGCAGAGTGCCAGATGGATCATCAGAGAGCCTTGACCAGACATTTGTCTGTCCCACAGATCCAGTAGTGCTCTGCTGGGTGGCGTGTCAGCTGACCATTTGACACACAATTTATTGTAAATGGAGAACTAAGTGGGCTAGCAGAGTATCAGGTAGAGTGCATTATGGACCACCAGAGTGACATAACCAGACATAACTACTAGATCATCTGAATTTTTCTTAGAATGCTTAATAAATGACATATACACACTGTGGATGTGACTAGCTTTCTGGAAGTGCTTACTCAAAATGAACTTCTAGAAGGAATGTGTAAAACATGGCATGCAAATTCCACATAGCTTGGCACTACCATTTATGCAGTGCATGTAAGTACATCCTCCATTTTTCTAGTTATATGTTTTATTTAGTTTATATACGCACAACAGTGAGCATGCATTGTATTGCACATCAATGTTTTTTAATATACTTTGATTCTAGGATAAGAATATATTGAGCTTTCTTATATCATAGGATAGGACCATAAGATCATAGGAGGTTACTAGGTTAATGGCCATGGGGCCCTTACAAGCCCAGCCAAGAGTTTCTTCCCATAAAATAATCCTCAGTCAGCTCCTGTCACCCTTGTCAATGCGGGATACAGATGAAACCCTGGGACAAATTTGTGGTTTCCCATCCACTCATCAAGGTTGCACTTGAAGAGGGTTACCACAATACCAACAAAAAACAACTGACTTCAACAATTGACTTAGTTTCTGGTGTCATTCCAAGGGGATCCAGTATCTGTCTGCCTGGAATGACATGGTTGACAGGCCTCAATGCTTTGCCAGAGATGGCCTCTATCTGTCACCCCTGGGATTCTGGCCAAGGCTCTTGCCTCCCCTATTGTGCCTTTTTTTAGGCAATGTCCCAAAGACAAATCTTCCAACATAAAAGATCTGTCAAAAAGCAAATTGAAAGTCATGTTGCTTAACACTAGGAGGCTCTCCTTGCACTGGAAGATGCTGACATCTGTGCTCTCACTGAAACTTGGTTCAAGGCTGTGGAGAACACCCCTGTCTTAGCAGACTATACCTCATTCCATGCATTCTGACCCCAAAATGAGGTCAGGAAGACTGAGGGTGATGGAGTCTCTATCTTCATAAAAGACAAGCACACCTTCAGACTGGTTTACCAGTGTGATGCACTAGAACTACTCCAGGTGCAACTGACAGTTGGCAAGACACCCATATAAGTTATAGCCAGCTATAGATTCCCTTTCATGACTCAGGATACCCACTTCTCCTACCTGGACCTACTTGACTACATCAAGATATCCCCTAACACCCTGATCCTTGGTGACTTCAACTACCCACCATAGACTAGGTGAACTATTCCTGCACTAATGCACTCACCCAATGATTCCTTGACTTCATCAGTTCTAATACACTAGACCAGCTTGTCTCATTCCCCACAAGGGGAGATAACATTTTCGACTTGGTTCTCACCACTATGGGTGACAGCTGTACCACTCCCATAGTTAGTTCTTCCGTGGTGAGATCAGATCATCAGTATGTCTCATTTGAAGTTTCTATCCCGCCCAACCCCCCCCCCCCCACACCAGTTGTAACTAGGCTAAAAAAAAGCTTCTCAAAAGCTGACTACAACCTCCTAAGGGAGGGCATCAGTAGCTACACACCACCACTCCCCTCAGTGGATGCAGACAGCTATGCTGAACAGTACTCCAATGCAGTATACAAGCATCTGTACAACTGCATGGACTCAACCATACACAACAGAACTAAAACCTGCTCCTCAAGGAAACACAAACCTATCTAGTGGACATCCTCTATCCACAGGCTTTACAACAAAAGGAAAAAAAAAACTGTTGTCCAAGGGTAAAAAGGCACAAATTCCCAATTGGAAAAACTCCCTCCTTAGCTTCAACAAGCAAATTAGATCAGTAGTGAAAACCTCCAAAGCCAATTATGAATCAAAACTAGTCTCCAAAACAAAGAGAAACCACAAGGTCTTCTTCAGTTATGTCGGGAACCTCCATAGCAAAGCCCAGGTTTGTTCCGAATTAGCACTTAATAGTACCACTTACACTGATCCTGTTGACTTAGCCAACCTTCTAGCAGATAGGTTCAGTGCAAACTTCATCCCCCTGTCCCCCCAAAGGCCAATTTGACATCCCCAATACTTGTCCCATACCTCACATCTCTGTAGATCAAATGTTAAAGGCCCTATCCAAGGCAAAAAACACAGCTTTCCGGGACCTGATAGTATCCCAAGCTGTATTCTGCACCATCTCCAGTAAGAACTAGCTTCGCCATTGAGCAACCTGTTCAACCACAGCCCAAGTACAGGTGTCATTCCAGCATTGTGGAGAATTGCCATTGTCATCCCCTTGCACAAAGGTGGTTCTACTACTGTCCCTGGAAACTATTGCTCCATTAGCTTGACAAGTCTGATCTGTAAAGCCATAGAGCGTATTATTATGGACCTCAAACAAGGACATAGGCAATGTCTAGGCACTTGACCCCACCCAGTTTGGATTCGGCAAGGGCAGATCTTGTCTGTTGAACCTGGTTGACCTATTTGAGACTGTCACCAAGGCCCTGGATGAGGGAAAGTCAGTACATACAGCTTACCGTGACTTGGCCAAAGCCTTTGACACAATCACCAACTCAGGCATCATCGCAAAGCTAACACAACATGGCATAAATCCCTATCTCATCAGGTGGGTGGCCAGCTGGCTCACCAATAGGATCCACAAGGTCAAAATAGGTGCCTCCACCTCCAACAGCAGACCTGTCAGTAGTGGTGTTTCCCAGAGATCTGTCTTGGGACCCCTACTGTTTGGCATCTACTTCTCAGAGGTCCAGGCAAAGACAAAAGGCCTGTGGCTGAACAAGTTTGCAGATGATTGTAAGTTGGGTGCTGTCATTGACTCCCTAACTGATGTTAACATACTACAAAAGGGTCTCACAGCAACAAATGACTGGTGCCAAAGTCATGGCCTTAAGTTAAATGCAAAAAAATGTATTATCATACCATTCAGCAAAAACACTGCCCCTACTGATTTCCACATCAACAGCAACCCCCTAAGCACACAACAGTATCACATTCAACCATCATTTAGCAGCAGTGGTCAGGAAGGACTTTTACTTGGTTCATCTCATAAGTAAAGGGTTTGCATCCAGACAAAGGCAGTTATTACCTCTCTGTACTCCTCCCTCATTAGGCCAATAATTGAGTACAACACCCTGTTTGGTATGTACCTAACACCTGCACCAGGTGGAAAGGCCACATAAATAACTCACAAAGAGAATCCATGGCCTTCAACACCTGTCCTATGTGAACAGACTCAAATCACTATCACTGTACTCGCTATTGTACAGATTGCTCAAAGGTGATCTGTGTCTCGCCTGCAAGACAATCTTGGACCCTGCCCTACTAGAGATGCTGCATATCCTTAAGTCTAGCTCCTCGTGCATTACCTGCTTGAAAGGCTTAAATCTAATATACAACATTAACAAAACCTGCTGGAGAGACAGGTTTGTTTCTCAAAAGCTGCCCCATCTCTGGAACAGACATCCCATACACATCAAACAGAGTATGTCGCTGACCCCATATTCAAAGGCATTCTAATAAACTACATCTTTCAGTCTTTAGAATGATGTTCAGATCAGGAACTATCCATATGCATGTCTGGTCTCTTCATTAGTCTTCTACATGTAGAGTACTTAGCAGGAATTTTCTCTCTGGGCATCTGTCCTTCATTTTAGGCAAATTCTTAGTGCACTAAAGATTTTTTATGAAGAAATCCTATCTGTATCTCTTAATTGTCACAGCTTTGCATTCCATACTTTCTTGAGACAGTACTGGTTATAACAATCCTTGCTGCTCATCTTTCTTTGACTTCAGTGTAGTTGCCTTAGTGTATCTTGGACATATCACCCTCCTCTATAACCTGGTTCAACAGCTACCTCTCCAACAGACAACAAGCAGTAAACTGGAACAAAGCCTCCTCCTCATTCATTAATACTCCCACTGGGGTTCCCCAGGGATCCATACTGGGTCCCCTCCTCTTCAGTATATTTATAAATGACTTCCACTGCTCCATCCCCTACACAAATCTTATCCAATACGCAGATGATTCAACTATAATCTGTTCTGCCACCTCCATCCCCACACTCCTAAAACTTACCCAAGACACATTCTCAGCCATTGAACAGTGGATGAAAGAAAATCACCTAGCACTCAATGCCTCAAAAACCAAACTAATGGTATTTACCCCCCTCTAAAGCCACCTCCATTAATATAAGCACATTCTTTATCTCTAGCCACAACAACACAACAATCAACTTGGTACCTAAGGCAAAACTACTAGGGGTCCTTATAGACAACCAGCTCAAATTCAACTCCCACCTACAACTAAATATTAAAAAAAACACCAAAAACTTGGCATGCCCTATCGCCAAAATCACTACCTCACCCCTTCCACTAAATTTAACCTCTCTACCACATTTCTCATCCCCTCTCTCCTCTATGGTGCTCCACTCCTAACTAACCTACAGTCCTCTCTCAAGATGTGACTCTCCTCTTGCTACAACAAAATTGCCAAGTTCGCTACCAGCCATAAGTCATCCACTCACCACTGTGTATCCCTCCACAAACTAAATTGGTTTGAACTATCCAATCATCTCACCTACACTCAACTCACTCTCGCTCACAAGCTCATCTTTAACCCCTCCCTCTGTCCCTCCCTCTCCTCTACCATCAAAATGCACCTCTCAGATAGACTACTAAGATCTAACAATCAAAACCTAATAGAACTGTACAAACCAACTCGTCCCCCAGGTAAAAATCTCCTATCCTTTACCCTTGCATGCCTCTGGAACTCCCTACCACCTACCATACGCACCACCACAAATCACTCTTTATTCTAAAAATCACTTCGCTCACATCTAATATCCCTGTGGGAATGCTCCTGCTCCCACCCCACATCTAATATCCCTGTGGGAATGCTCCTGCTCCCACCCCACATAGTCTCTTCTCCTCTTTACACTGGCAACACCTGCTTCTCTTCATTCTCTAATTCGTACTCTCTGCTCTAGCTTATACTAACCCACAAGCAACAAACTACTTAGAAACTATAAAGTGTATTTCTCTTCAGAAAAAAATTACCTTAAAATGCAATGTTCTCTAAAATGAAATGTTTTTTTTTATTATTCGATAATACAATGTTCTTTCTAATGTAACTGTTTTTAGTATTCTGTAGTATTTGTACTTAATGTAACCTAAAGCCATGACTGTAACCTTGCTTGTATTTGGAGCTTTTCTCCCCAGGACTCCATTGAAAATGGGTTTTTTTTGGCCCAGTGGACTATCCTGGTAAACCAACTGCAAATAAATAAATAAAATAAATAAAAATAAATCTTTCTAATTATCACATCTTCCTTCTGCATAACATAATATCTTGATTAGCTGCTTGAAAAAATTCTGTTTCTGACTGCAGACTTTCTTGTGGCTTTGGTATTTGAACTCTTTCTTCAGCTTGCAAATCTGTTAGTCTTCTCCAGTTTTTTTAATAATAATGTTCTTATCTCTGCTCATTTTTTCACAGAATTTTCTTTAGTCTGTATTGGTTTTCATAACTGAACTAGATAATCTGTTTGCCTTCGAATAAAAACTGAGCTTGTCAGAGACTGAGTCCCTGCAGTGTAATATTCATGTGTTCTAAAATTGTGATATGACAGTCCTTACAACTTTTGATATTGCTCTTTCTCATGAGATTTTTCACTGTCTGGATAGTTTTCACTTTTTGACTGCATATATTGAAGACTGGAGACTATATGTCTGAATACCCACTCATAGACAAATCTCTGGAATTCCTGATTTATGTATTTATGTGTTAATGATATCACTGGGTATACCAGATTTCAGAAATATCAACTTTAATACACTAACGATGCTTGCACTTGTTAAGTCATTCAGTCTGTTTATTTCAAGAACTTGGAAAAAATAATCTGTAAATATTGAAACAAATTGGTACCCACTTTACTTCATGTATAACCCGGTACTTCATATGCTAGTATCCCTTCATCTGCGTTGTTTCTGATGCATGAATTGCAGACGATACAACACTGCTTGCATTTGAGTCAGCATTCTATGGCAGAACATTACATCTCTTTCTTCTCCTTCATACTTCACTATTCAAGAGTGTGATCCGTGCATTGTCTCAGTAATTTCTATTCTCATATAAATGAACAGTACTATTTTGTCAGCTATGAACATTCAACCATTGGCTGCTTATTTCTTCTTTGAAAGAAAAACGACACTGAATTTCTTTTCTTAATGAATATTTTTGTCGGGTAAATCTTTTGCGGCTTCTTTCAGTAACTGCATTTGTAAGCCTGTGTCTGTAAGTCTCTGAGATTATTGCATGTTTTCTTCTCTCATTTGTAATTGCAGTGTTACTCAAATAATCTCTAGTTTTTCTGAAAGTTATTTATGCTTCAGTGGTAAATATCTCCTGCTGAACATATTTGCTTTGGGTAGTTCCTCGTCTGGTTTGTATGTCTCTTATATGTATCATACTTCTGTAGATAAATAACATCCTCTGCAGTCTTGAAGATGTCTTGTGCAAAGACATTCTGAATATACTTCACAAAGATTTAGAAGTTTATTTCACCTAAACTCCTTTGCCATAGACACGTTTCATGGAATTTGTGATATCTGCACATCACTGCTAACAGTTAATTTTCTAATTGTCTCTTTGTCATCTGTGAATGTTCTTGACTAATAGGGATCAGGTCTATTTCCTTCTAAGTTGCATACTATTCTGACTGGCATCCACTTATGATGCAACTTGCTTATTTAAATTATAATATTCTAATACAGGTGCATGTGTACCATTTTTCTGTTTGTTTTCAATTTCATTCTTTTCTCTCATAAATTTCTTATGGGTATGGTTATCTCAGGCACATTAGGTACATACTGTAAAATACTGCATTATTACTAAAAATCTCCATATTGCCTGTTTCTCTTCTAGGTTTGGTATATACACAATTACGCTAGATTCTTCTGTACCAAGCTTTAGTTTCTATAGTGAAAGAATTTGACTCATGTATGTTTGATTAGTCACTCTTATTTACTATTTGCTCTTAAATTAAGTTAAAATGATGAAATAATTCTGTTGATGACAAAATGCTAAACAGAAGTCTAAGAAATACATACATTCTTTAACAGGTATTAATGTGCTCAGTCCTGAGATTTCTTAATTTACCAGAATCACCAGATTGCATTCAGTAATGAAGATAACATAATTTGGCATTATTAAGACTACTTCTTCAACTATAAGCAAATTGAAATGATTTCTTTATCATTTTATGCAGAGCCCACAAAGGAGAAAAGTATTTTGCAGTGTAGGGAAGAAAATGCATTCTTGGAGAAGAGATGTGTTTAGGTCCGGATATAGTTGTCTTTAATACTTTGATCTTCTCTTTAAACGGTTGTTTCTCTTATTAAAGAATCACAAACTCCAACAAATCACATAACTCCAAAAGGAGATGTGTTTTGGGGGTAGTTGTATTTTAATAACTTGTTCCTTGTCTGAGAATTGTTTGTGGTATAACAAATAATGTCTCTTATTAATAAATCAAACATCAACCTTTGCTCTATTCTTCAACTCAGTAACATAAACATCTATAGTTTTTGTCAAACCTTGTGCCTTAATAAAGAATAAGTGATGAATAAATGACAAGTTCTTTCCTAAACTCTGAATAATCTCTGAACATTTATTTGTTGTTTGTTTTATCCTTCTTACCCTCAAGAAAAGTAAGAGTTCAATACATTCAAGGCCTTTTCCAAAATGACTTGCAAAATATGACACACTGTATTATTTTATAGGTTCATAGGTGTGTACTAGGCTAATGGCCCTGGCCTGGAGCCTTTACAAGCCTAGCCCATAGGATTACCCTGGCATTGTGCCACCTGGCCTTAGTTCTCAGTGCCTCTGTCGAGTAGAGCCACTGGAGTGATCCCCGAGGTGAATTTTCTAGTTCCCATCCACTCATCAAGATTTATCTTGAAGAGGGCCAGTGAAGTGCTCTGTTTGACATGTATGGGAAATCTATTCCATAGCTTGGGCAGTCTCTGGGTTATGAACCTGTCCCTCCAGCATGTTCTGTTGATTGTGGTAATGAGGTTGAGATCTCTGGAGTGTGTGGTACAGAAGGATTGGGATTTCTTTAGATGTAGCATTTCTAACAGACCTGGGTCAGACATGGCTTTGTAAGTCAAGCAGAGATTGCCTCTAAGTCGGCGATATGAGACAGAGAGTAGTTGGAGATTTCTGAGTCTGTCCGTATAGGACAAGTGTTTAAGGCCTAGGATCCTCTTTGTGAGGTACTTTTGCGGCCTCTCCAGTTGTTGCAGGTATCTAGTGAGGAACATGCCAAATGGGGCATTGTATTCGGTGATTGGTCTAATGAGGGAAGAGTAGAGGGAAACAATGACCCCTTTCTTCCTGGATGCAAAACCCATAGTAATGAGATGTGCCACATAGAAGGATTTTCTGACCATAATGCCAATGTGGTGGCCAAAAGAGAGGTTGCTGTCAATCTGTGTTCCCAGATCTCTTATAACGCCTTCTGTGTTCAGTAGACTATCATCGATGTGGTAATTCATGGGAACCAGGTTTTTCCAAAGGGGATGATGACACATTTTTTGGCATTGAGCTTAAGGCCATGGTTCTGACACCAGTCGTTGGTCTCTGTGAGGCCTTTCTGTAGGGTGTCAACATCACTTGGGGAGTTAATAATAGCTCCCAACTTGCAATTATCTCTGAACTTTGTCAGACAGAGTCCCTTTGTGTTGGCCTGGACTTCAGAGAAGTAGGTACCAAACAGGAGAGGACCCAGGACCGAACCCTGTGGGACTCCACTTGTGACTGGTCAGTAGTCTGACTTGGAGTCTGCTACCTTAATACTGTGGGTTCTATCTGTGAGCCAATTTGCAACCAAACTAGTGATATACGGATTGATGCATAGCTTAGTGAGTTTTTCTATGATTCTTGAGTGGGGAATGGTACAAAGGCATTGACCAGATCAAGGTAGGCTGTATGAACCACCTTGCCGTCATCCACAGCTCTGGTGACTGACTCAAAGAAGTCGACCAGGTTGAGCAGGCATGAGCTACCCTTCACAAAACCAAACTGTGTGGGATCCAGAATTTGGAGATTCCCTATATCCTTGTTTATTAGGTCCATGATGATACATTCCATAGCTTTGCATATCAAACTCATCAGGCTAATGGGGCGATAGTTCCCAGGGTCTCTAATTGCTCCTCCTTTGTGGAGATGGATGACTGTAGAAGTGCGCCATTCGGTAGGGACAAAGCTGGAGGTGAGGCTGTGATTGAACAGGGCACACAGGTGAGGTGCCAGTTCGCTCTGTAGTTCATGTAGAACACAGCCAGGAATACTGTCAGGTCCCATAGAAGTTGCATTCTTGGCTGTGGACAGTGCTGTTTTAACCTGTGGAGCAGTAGTATTGTGTGCCTGGCAATGTACTGCTTTTGTGATTGGTCCTTTGAGGGGAAGGGGTAAAGTTGTCACTGAATCGGTCGGCCAGTATATTGGCAATATCTGTTGGCTCAATATAGGAGATACCATTGCGCAGTAGCTCAGAGCAAATCTGGGTATTTCCGTGGAGATTCTTTACATAACTATAGAAGGCCTTGTGGTTGTCTTCACTGTCTGCTGCAATTCTGTTTTCATAGCTAGATTTAGAGGATTTGATGAGGGATCTCAACTTTTTGTTGAGGCTGATAAGGGTTTTTTTCCAGTCTTGGGACTTCACCTTATTCCGCATCAGTTTCAGCCTGTCCATTGGCATACTTCAAATGAACATCCACAAAAGCATCTGCATTATTTCACTCTATATTCCTCCTGGTAATAATGCTAACACATTGGAAGACATCCTCTCCTGGTCCTCTTCTAACATCACACTAGAAACCTTTATTCTGGGAGATGTTAACATTGACTGGGGACAAATCAATAATCCTAATCCCTCCATTGCCATCAATCTATTCAACTTCACTCAACTTACTAACTCCATTACTAGACCTAACAAAAACAACCCCCCTGGCACCATGCTCGACTGGATACTTGTATCCCATCCTAACAAAATTATTTCATCTGGTGTAATTCCTGACCCTTTAGGAGACCACCTCCCTGCCTTCTCTATTCGAGCCACTCCCACTTCCCCCCACTCTCACTACTTCATTCAAAACACGTAACCTAACCAACTTTAATCAAGATTATTTCTCTAGCTCCCTTAAGCTAACTAATTGGAACCCCCTAAAAACACTGCCACTAGACGAAGCCGTTGAATATTTTAATTCTACATCCTTAACTATCCTTAACTCCCAAGCTCCAATAAGAAAAAAAAGAATCAGAACTAAACCCACCCCTTGGCTCTCCAAAGAAACAAAAAAGATTATGCACCAAAGAGACAAATCCTGGAAAGCATACCTTAAACACAAACTGCCTGAAATCTTCCTTCAGTTTAAACAATTGAGAAACCTGACCAAAAAGCTAGTCATCTGAGATAAAAAGTCTTACTACATTAAATTACAAGAAAACCATACAAGGAATCCAAAACAATTCTGGAACTCCATTAACTCCCTCCTTACACCAGGTACTAAAACAACCCATGTCCTGACACCAGCAAATCTGACCCTGAAATTGCCTCACTATTCAATTCCTTCTTCACATCTTCCATTGCTGACCTAACCAAGACTTTTAACAACAACCCACCCTCCCATATCAATCTTTCTGTCCCTTCCCACCCCCACCCCACTTTTGAATTTAAACCTGTTCCTACCAACCTAATAAGGAAACTTCTCTATAAACTCAAACCTTGCTCAAATGCTCCTGATAACATCCCTTCCTCCTTCCTAAAGATAGCTTCTGACTCCATTGTTATACCCATCAGCATCCTAATAAACAGGTCTCTACATGAATCCTATGTACCCAAACTTTGGTGTTCTGCTTTCATTCTTCCACTTCACAAAGGTGGCAAGAACTGTAATGTCTCTAATTTCCGTCCCATTGCCATCCTCTCCCCTATTTCCAAAATCCTAGAAAAGTGTATACACCTGCAACTCTTGCCTTTCCTTACTGAACACCAATTGCTCTCCCCCACCCAACACGGCTTCTGCCCTGGACACAGTACCACCACTGTCCTTCTCTCTTTCCTTCAATCTATGAACTCTGCCCGTGACTCTGGCAATTTATTCTCATCTGTTCTACTAGATCTATCTAAAGCCTTTGACACCATCTCCCACTCCCTCCTTCTAAACCATCTCTCTAATCTCAACCTTAGCCAAAATGCTCTTTCCTGGTTCACTAGCTACCTCTCAAACAGGTCCCAAGCTGTGAAATGGGGCCAAGCTACATCTACCTTCCTTCCTACACCTACCGGAGTACCTCAAGGTTCCATTCTTCGCCCATTACTATTCAACATCTTTATTAATGACTTCCATAAAGCCATCCCCAGCACCACAACTGTTCAATACGCTGACGATTCCACTCTTATCTGCCATGCCCCTAACCAAACAGAACTCCAAGCTCTTACCCAAACTGCATTTTCTACCACTGAAAACTGGATGTTCCAAAGCCACCTCTCCCTTAATGTCAACAAAACTAAGCTCCTCCTCTTTCCACCCTCCAAATCCTCACCACTAGACAAACACTCCTTTCGTATTACCAGCCTTTCCAACTCCACTATTGAAATAGTAACCTCCACCAAACTTCTCAGTGTCATAATTGATGACCAGCTGAAATTCAATAATCATATCCAGCTAAACATCAAAAAAACACACATAAAACTTGGCTTATTGTACAGAAATAACCACTTTCTGTCTCCTTCCACTAGGCTAACTCTTGCCTCTACTTACCTCCTTCCCTCTCTACTTTATGGTGCTCCTCTGCTCACTAATATTTCATCCAGTCTCATCTTCAAACTGGAACAATGCTATAACAAAATATCCAAATTTGCTACCAATGCCAAGTCCATCACTCATCACTGCTCCCCCCTCCACTCTCTAAATTGGCTTGAACTCCCTAATCAACTTACCTTTCTCTAACTCTCCATTGCCTATAAACTACTGTTCCATCCAGCCAACTGTCCTGCTCTTTCAAACATTCTTCTACCCTATAACCCCCCTAGACCCCTTAGATCTTCTCACCAAAACCTGATCACTGTACAAAAACCTAAGCGCCCAGCTGGCCAAATGCTTTTATCCTTCACCCTTGCTAAAAAATGGAATGCCCTACCCACCTTTCTAAGATCCTGCAACAACCTAGATAACTTCAAAGGCCTGCTTCATTCTCACTTCTATCTTAATAAAATTTGCAACTGCACTCCTCAACCTACACCTTTCAAATCATCCTCCTCCTTCTCTCCTGGCTAACCTCCATTCTCAATTAAACTCTCTTTCGCCTCTCCTAAAATACTAGCTGTATAAGCTACTCATATATTATCTTTACTAGATGAATTAGTTACTAAGTCACCCTAGGCTGACCATCTTTTTCTTCCCTTCTCTTCTATATTCCTAATTGCATGAGCAACTAAAGTTATCTCCTCCTGCTTTCTTCATCCCAGAATATTTTACTTCATTTTTCTTTTGTGCTGAAACCTAACTAAATCTGTTGCTATGTTTTGCCATCGGACATTACTTGTAGACTGTTCGTAAAATCCTGTTAATCATTGTAAATTATTGTACTGCTGTAAACTGTTCTTAAAATCCGGTTTAATCTTTGTAAATTATTTTTTGTCTGAACTCTTTTGCAATAAATACTGTTGTTTTTGTGGAGCTTTTCTCCCCGGGCCTCCACTGAAAATGGGCCCCAAAGCCCAGTGGACCTCCCCTGTAATCAAACTGAAATAAATAAATAAATAAATAATTCTGTTGTAGAGTTTGTTTATGGCAGGGGACCACCAGATTGGCTTCCTTTCTTTGGAGGAGAGCGTCTTGGCTCTATTAGGTATGGTGAGATCCATGCATTTATGTACGTGTTCATACAGTGCATTGGTGTATGATTCGGCAGTCATGCATCTATTCTCCATTTGCATGGGTGCTGTGAAGTTAGCCACCTCTGTTTTTAGGAGTCCAAAGTTAGCTTTGGAGAAGTTTTTCATGGTGGTTACCTCTGCAGGGGTGGGGGATGTGTATTTCCAAGGTGATTAGTTTGTGGTCAGATCTAACCAGGGAGGAGTTGACTATTGGTGTAGAGCAATGGTCGCCCATGTTAGTAATGACCAGGTCAAGGATGTTGCTACCTCTAGTGGGGGTAAGAACGAGCTGGTCCAGGGCATTGGAATTAATGAATTCCAGGAAACGTTGGCCAAGTGTATTGGTACATGAGTAGTTTTCCCAGTTAATGGAGGGGTGGTTGAAGTCGCCCAGTATGAGTGTTAGGTTGGACCGTAATATTCTCCAGGGTGCTTAGGAATGTGGAGTGTGAGTCTTGGGACATGGTTGGGGACCTATAGCAGGCTACGACCTGAATCACTGTCTTACCCAATGTTAGCTGCACCTGAAGTATCTCTGATGTGTTATGTTGGGCTACCAGTCTGGAGGTGTGCGCATCCTTTATGAATATGGAAACGCCACCACCTTTGGAGCTTCAGTCCATTTCAGGCTTCTCTTCTATTCTATGTGCATTAAGGAGCAAATCAAATTTCTAGGTCCAAAGTTTCCAGTTTTCAATCAAATTGCCTTGTTGCCTGAGAACATTTGGTCATTACATTTGTAACAATTTTCACTATAAATTATAATTTGTAGTAATAACAAGTATATAGATTCTTAAAAGCAAAATATTTCTTTATTTTCATGGATATTTCTTCAATTCTGCTCTTATATTGCCCAGTTCTGACAATATGTGATATCTGGAAGTTTGTCACAATGCCTAGAAGGCAAGGGTTTACGCGGCCTGAAGTTCAAGAAGGAATATGTGCAAAATGATGCACAAAATCACTATACCTTGGCATTAACATTTAAAACAGTACACTCCATATACTAAAGCTATCAATCTGACAAATCAAGCAGTCCCTTGTTAAGTAAAGTCACAAATAGGACTTGACATACAGTCTGTGCTGGGTGGAGTACCATGTGGACTAGGAGAGTGCCATCTGGAATGATAGGTAGTCTCACAGGCCTGGCATGTTGTCCTAACTGTCCTAGGTAAAGCAACAGATAACACCGGGTATACAGTCCATGTTCAGTGTTGTTCCAGTTAGACTAGGTGATTGCTAAGTGGAGAACCTGGGTGAATGGCAGAGTGCCATTTGGATCAGCAGATTACCTTGATCACATGTAGCTCTTTCTGTGACCTATCAGTATTTTGCTGACTGGAGCAACATCTGTCAGCTGACACACAGTCTATCCCAGGTAGAGTATCAGCTGGGCAAGTGGAGTGTATTGACTTGACATGTCTGTTTTATGTACTTGGCATTGCTTTGCTGAGTGGAGTGACAGGTGGCATCTAACAGACAATCCATGAGGTGTGAACCAAAAAAGTACTGGGTGCAGTACCAGTGGAATGCTGGGTGGAGTGCCATGTGGATAGAAGGAGTGCTGGGTGGTATAATGGCAGGACAAATTCAGTGCCTTGACTAGACATAGTTATCTGTTTACGACAAAATATAAACCATCCCTACACTGAGCCAGGAACCAAACAATTGTACTGTAAATGACTCACATCACTTACATTTAAAACAAGCTTTTTTCAAAATGTAAGGGAGAACTAAAATGGGGTTTAAATATGGTGTTAAGCTGTCACATGACTAATGTGAAAAATAAATAAGCTAAGGCCACCAGTCAATGAAGTTTATTATATACAAGCAGAAGTAAGGCACTTTCATCCAAACAAAATGGTCTCATTGGTTTAAAAAAGCCCACAGCCAGTAGCTTTATTTACATTGTATTTTGCTGGAAAATGGTCACTGATGGATCTCTCTGGATTCCTTCTGAAAATAATAGTCACTGATGGAGCTCTCTGGATTCCTTCTGAAAATAATAGTCACTGATGAAGCTCTCTGGATTCCTTTTGAAAATAATATTTTCTTGAATCTTATTCCTGGTTCTTCACTTTGGTTGCTTATGACTAATATTTTTTGCTAGGGCTATGACCATTAATTCCATGTAGCAAGGGCAAACGCTCATTGCCTGGTTCTTCAAAGGTTCATTCGGCATATCATATCTGTTCTTACTAATACAGTTTGTGGCCACTCTAAATGTAATACATACAACTAAACAAAGCACTGACTTTATATAAAGAAAACAGCACATTGTTTATACATTTTGTATCACAAACATTACTTGCACTATATACACATTTTTGGGTCATAAATATTATTTACATATATTTGTGTCACCTGTACCCTTTTCAACTAGTGCCAACCACCATGCTATGCTAGAATGATACCCCTAGCCTGAATCCGTCTACTTCATGCATAGTGGGTGGTGCTGTGGTGAGTTGAACTATCTTGGTATTTTACATGGAACCTAGATGGATAGAAAGAGAATGCCCACCAATAACATTTGGTATTACCATGTTATTGCTTGTGAAGCTATTTGGGGGTTATGATCATTTAGCAATGTTAACTTTCTACCAATAAATAGTATTCAAAGTAAGAGAGGGATGATCTTATTTATAAACACTTCCTCTCAGTGAAGGACTATTTAAGCATGTCACAAGACCCACCACTGGATCATCTGTGTATACAAGACCTGGTTAAATAAAGTCTGCAGGTATCAATACCAGCTCTGAGCATACTTTCTCTTTTAGACTTTTGAAAATATTATCTGCTTCACTGTCTAATTTTTAGGGGCACCATCCCTTTTGTTAAGAAAGTTAAGGGTGATGGCTATAGTCATGAAATGAGGCACAAACTTCCTCTAGTATCTGACCAACCCTAGGAGTACTCTTACTTCATTTTTGGTACTTGGAATGGCCAGTTCCTCTTGGCCTCCAGCTTCTCCTTTTGGGTTTGACCATTCCTTGGCTGATTACATACCTCGAGTACCTCAGTTCAGGCATAGCCAATTCACTTTTAGAAGCATTTCCAACTGATATTTAACTATTTCTAAAACATAAGACAGATGCGAAGGAACCAAAAACACTGTCCAGGATTCATTAAAGGGCTGGTTCATGCTACAAAGGCTCTTCTCCCATTAGGTGCCCATTTGTGAATCACAGAGATGTTATCCATGAGGAGGTAACACCTCATTATTGATTAATTTGCATGTCTCTGAATCACATTTACTACTGCAGCATAAAGATCATTGCTGATCTGTACATTGCAGTACTAACCTTCTGTTCAGGTATGGGATTTCCCCAGGCTATCTTTTACATGCACAAGTACACAAACATGAACACACACACGCGTGCACACACACGCGCGTGCACACACAGCACGTACACACACACGCGTGTACACACACACACACACACACACACACACACACACACACACACACACACACACACACACACACACACACACACACACACACACACACACACCACAGTCCATGTACCTGCCCCTACCCTATCTGCCAACCTGTGGTTCCTCCCACTCCATAATAGTTTGAGTGCCTTTACAGCATGTATGTATTACTATATCCGGTGGTCTAGTGCATCCCCACACATTCTGATCCCTGTAGTGTTCTTGACACTAGTACATCACTTTAATCCATGATTAATCCCTGGTGTCTAGTGCACCCCCCAACTTCTGATCCCTGCACTGCCATTTGTGCTATTATATAAAGATAAATCCCTTGGTATGTAGTGAATCCCTCCCATGCTGATCCCTGTACTACCATTGGTATCATTATGGCACTTTAAATAGTAAACCATGGTGGTTAGTGGTTTCTATGTTTATGTTAGGCAGTTGAACCCAGCCTTTTGGCCATGTTCATTACCATGAAGTGGTGGGGGAATGGCCATGCAGATCTATATGGCAGAGAGATTTCTTGAATTGCTCGCCCATTTAAGTGGCTAACTAGAGGTGGTGCCAGTGAGAGACCACATGGCTAATTAGCATATACTTCTACCCCTGAATGTCTCATTAGCATTCAGCATGGCTGTGGGCCAGCCCTTCGTGTTACTGCTCATCTTTGTGTTAGAGGACCATACAGCACAGAATAAGGGCAGTTAGTGAATCAGGGAAAGGTAACATGCTGTGTACATGGAGGAGCACCTTCATGAATTCCACCATCTGTTTTTATAAAATCCAACTTCCTTATCATTATATACAATTCCCCCTTCTCACTGTGTTCAAGTTTTATGAAACCTTAATACATGAGAAAACCATTTCTAATAATTCTGTCTCCAATGCTTCAGAAAAAGAAAAATAACTTTCCTGTACAACATAAGATTCTTAAAATGTATTACAAATGCTTTTTGCACCATTATTATCTCAAATATCCCATTTAATAATTTAAGCTATTCCTGATCTATAACCCCCTGATACCTGAAAGTTATACCCTAAAACAATAATTTCCTTTTCATTCTCATTAAATATAGTCAATTATTTTCACTCTGCCATGGAAACCTTTGTCCTTATTTGTCAAATCAACATTGCCTGTTACTTTTTCAATTTAATTTACAAAGAACATCATCCATAATGTAGTTTTGGTCAGCAAATTGTCTTATCTGCATAAAAGAAAACTTCACAGTGAAACTCCAGATTTGCTTTTTCATCATATCTTGATGCTCCATGCTATACTAATCATAGGAATCTCTGTAAGAGTTTCATTATTACATTTTAGTTAATCTGCTCCTGAAAATAGCAATCACCAGGCTTCATATATTGATATAATTTTATTTTTCATAGATTTTTGTCTTTCTTCCATAGTTCAGTTTGTTTATATGGCCCATGCTAGACACAAAAAGCTGTTTCTCTTCATTTAGATACAGTGATATAAATTACCTGAAGAAACTGCGCCATTTTTAACTGTTCATTGAATATTCTGATTTGTGTTAACTTAGGGCTGCTACATGCATTAGAAGCCTCTTCAAAGGAAATAAAATGATATTTTCTATGAAGAAGTGAAATTGCAGTTCACAGACAATTAGCAGACCTTCCCCATACTCCTACTGAGGTGTCAAACTTAGTTTAGTGTGACAGCCCTGCTATTCATGTTATTTACATATTATGTTTATTAACTGTGGTAGCAGACTGATCAGTTGTGGATCCATTTCAGCAACAGCCTGTGACATACAACATTTGCAAATATAAACATAAACCAGTAAAAACAGTAAAATGTGTCACTTCAAAGAGATATGGTTTGTAGCATTCATTTTATTTTCAGACTATTCCTAAATCATCTGCATTTACATGGATAAAAACAGCACTTCAGTGACCGACAATGAGGATAATTATTTGCTGATGTAATGTTGCAGTGTAATGACCTCATCCCAGTTCTTTACTTTAGCTGTTAAAATGTGTCTTTGACTGGAGTCAGCAAGGTATAATCTCATGATGTAAAACTATGGTTGGGACATGACTGTTGCTAAGAGTTACGGAGGGTACTATGTGTTAGCTTAGGTTATGCAGGCTGAAATAGTTCCCTTTCCTAAACAGCATAAGATATGACTAGGCAAGACATGGTTGGGCCTTTCATGAGCTGTAGCAGCAGAAACATAAAAGGCACTGAAAAACATCTAACTGATATTATGGGGAGAAAAAATAACTGTGTCATGAGCTTAACTGCAGTGGATGGTGGGGCTTTCCTTTAGGTATAACTGCCATCTGTATTCCTGTAACCATTCCTCAGATAGCCTTACTCACTATACCTTTCATTACTTTTTCCATTCATTAAACATGCAGATAGCACCTTAGTATTGGGATATCCATGTTGCACACCTCCTTTCTCCAGCAAAATATTAACTAAAGGAGTAATAAATGGTCATATGCTGCTCCATATGCATTTATAATACATTTTTATAAAACTCTCATTAAACACACATACTTTTAAAATCCTCCGTAATGGCCCATAAGTCAGTGAGCCAAAGGCCATTACAAGCGATTAATTTTCATACCTCCTCCACCCAAGCTATAGAGTTGTCCACTTATTTTATTATAAAGAATTTATTTATTTATTTATTTGTCTTTGTTGACCAGGAAAAGTCTGACTGGGTAAAACCCATTTTCAGCAGAGGCCTGGGGAAAAATCTCCACGTTTAAGTTACACATGATGCACACGTATACTTGCAGGGAAAAACATCTGTATATGAGCTTATTTCCATGAATTTTAAATATTTCTTACATGAACATGACAGTTAATGAATTAGCATGACGGCTGCAAGGAAAAGATAAAACTTGAGTGTTTTTTGACGTTAGTAATAATTTACAGGCAGACAAGCAGTAATACAGCTTAAAAACTGATGATAAAGATATGAAAGGAGAAATTATGGAAATAAGCATGACGATAAATGGACAGAGGAGGAATTGTAGTTAGTGGTGGGGTGTGAGAGGAGGAGGAAGAGGAAGAGTTTAGGAAATAAGTGTAGTATGAGGAGGAGTGGTAAGGTACAAAAGACTGGGAAGCAAAGTGGCTGTAAGAGTTGGGGAAAAGTAATCTGAGTAAAGCTAGCCAGGTGAGCAGGAAGAACAGAGTCCTCATTGACTTAGGTGCTGTTTAAGCAAAGTTTTGAAACAATTTAAGCTTTCTGTTTTAATTGTGTGGGGATTTCATTCCAGAGTTTTGGCAATGGCACATAATGGGAGTACAGAGCGTCTCCATTAGTATTGACTGTCTTACTGATACATAGTAAGAGTTTATAGCTAGAGCAAAGGTCTCTAGAGGGAGAATGGTGCAGTACAGCATTTTGTAATGCTTGGCATTTGTCTGGCGAGTACAATAGGTTGTGGGCAATGATTAGTGTGAATATGTTAACTTTTATATATAAGGCTGGTTGGTTGGTTGCAACTGTAGCTGTTTTGTAGTAGCAGGAAGCTAGTTTAGCTTTGTACATAGTGTTGATATTTGTTAGAATAGGGGAAGCATATAACAGAGAAGGAAGGAGGCATGCTGCTGCTAAAGTAATCCTTGCTTGATCTGTCAGATAGTGTTTGGCCCTGTAGTGGAAGCTGAGTTTTTTGTGAGTTTTCTTGATGGAGTGGTGTATGTTTTGAAACAGTAGCAACTTAATAACATCTTTTCCAAAAAACTTCCCAGTCTAATTGAATTTTGAACTTCTTCATTTATCGATCACATGAGTGGACCACCTGGTGGTGTAAACATTGGTTTTAGGTGATCATCACTGTTGATGAGACACGCAGTCCCCATTTACAAAATGGGGAAAACGGGGGTTGGTACTGTTTGTCACATGGGACTGAATAAGAAAATTTACTGTTAGTTGCAATGGTAGAATAAATTCTAGATAAGTAGATAGTGGATACTTCTAATAAAAAGACTCTAGCATTGGAAAGCTTGAATCCTATCCTTAGCTACAATATTAAATATAATAGACTTTGGTAGAGTAGTATGTATTGAATCAGTTGGAGGAATAAAACTTAGAGAAAGGCACTTTTCCAAACAAAAAGGTGACCTGAAAAGTATTAAAGTCATATCAAACCTTATTAAAAGTCTCATAATAGTAATTGTTAGCCATGATTATGTAATTATTTAATTGAAAAATCTGAGTTATGAACAATGGACTGAAATAACACCAAGAGAGAGAGATCATTTAGGCTAAAAACTGACAGAAGATTTTAAAAGGACAGAATTAGCTTTTTTCAGAAGGTATATACAGTTTAAATAAAAGTGGTAATGTTATAGGAGAGATGTATTGATATTTGAGAAACTCTATAAACATGCCCACAAAGGTGACCAATAATTGGGTATCTTACAGCTTGAAGAAACACTTAGTAATTTAGGTACCCCTATAATTAAATGATACATACAAAAATGAAATTCAAAGACCACCTGACTGTTTTGAAAATATTATTTTATCATAATATATTCTTGTGGATTTAACATGCCTTTAGAATGTCAAAATATTCTGACTACAGAGAGTGAAATAAACATCAGGGGATTTGAAAAAAAAATATGGATTTAAGTAAATAAAAACAAAATAAACAAAAAAAAAACGACCTAAAATTAATCTTCCTTTTCATATCATTCTGCACTGAAAACAGTGTCCTTTTAAATATGTGAAGTTTTGAGAGAAGTAAATTCCTGAATATTTAAAATAAATAAAATTTTTGATTGGTGAAATACATGATTATTTGAGTGACTGCATGAATTAAATGCTTTACTGATTTTACTAGCAATTAGAAATGCTAGAAAATTAATCATGGAAAGGTTATGAGGAACATTTATTTAGGACGAGTACAGCAACTAATTACATTTTCACAAAACGCTGTAATTTTACAGAACAAAAGTCAGGGTAATTACATTAGCTTTTTAGTGATACTTTTAAATAATGTCTCCATATAAATATTTAAGTGATAATTTAATACCAGGAAGTCTTGTGTAGTTCCTGTCTTAATATATTTTAGAATGGGGTATTATTGATCTAGAAAAATGTAGCTGGGATGTTTGCGATAATTCAGTTTTTATTAGTGACGCATGAAAGGAATATTTTTCAATAACTTTGAAAAAGATATGCCCAACCATATCAAAATCTTTGAATGCATCTGGAAAAAATGTAAATATACAATATAGTTTCTCTGGTTTAGTAATATTAATGGTTCTAATGCAAACTTTCCTTTGCAGTTCATACTTACTAAGCTATTGATCTGTGAGGATCTTAAGAAGCTTAGTCCTGCATTCCCATCATTGCTTTAGTGTTGAAGCATTTTGGTAATTCTAGCTGTGACAAGTGTTTCAACAGGTACATACTGAAAAGGGCATTATACTCCTTGACAGGTTTAGTGAGTGCTGAGTACAAAGGAACAATTTCATCTGTGGACTTCGATAATAGCTGTGCTATGAAGAAGGGTATCCTTACAAATGTGGATACCTGGTGATCAAAGGACAGTTCATTGTTAACGTAGGTTCCCAGATCTCTAACTATGAGATTAGTTTTCGGGGGGGGGGGTGTCAGTGTGATAGTTAAAAAGGGAGTCATGCTTGCCAAAGGAAACAATTGTATATTTCCTGCATTCACCTCCATTTTTTTTAATTACTAAGCACTAATCACATGATCTATTATCAGACTGACAAACCCACTAATATACCTCTTCAGATGCTCAATGTTAAAAATCTACTAATTCATAAGTATATTTTATACTGTAACAATTGCCTCTACTTTCATATGAATTTAATCTAATTAGCAAAATGTATCTGTAGTTGATAATGTATATCATATAATGTCTGCTCATGTATATTACTGAATATCAGTTTAAGTGTTTGCAATATGTTAGAGCTTTTTCTCCCCAGGCCTATGATGAAAATGGGTTTTGACTAAACCCAGTAAACAAAAGCAAAATAAATAAATAAATATTTAAGAAATAAATTTATTATCAGTCCATGGTTTTAGCACCAACTGTTTGCTTGTTTGGGACATGCCCTCTTGTTGAATCATGTTGACCTTTGGGCAGTTTATAATAGCAACAAATTTGTAGTCTTCTTTTAACTTGGTCATCTACAATCCCTTAACTTTAGCTTTGGCCTCTGAGAAGTAAATGCCAAGGAGGAGTGGCCCAAGGACTGAACCCTGAGGCACTCCACCAGTGACAGGTCTTTTGGAGAAGGTAGAGCTGCCCACCCTTACTTCCTGCATTCTATTTGTGAGGCAGATTGCTATCCAACAAGTTACACATGGGGCTAACATTTAGCTGGTAAAGTTCGTCTATGATGCCGAAATGTGGGATGGTGTCAAATGCCTTTGTAAGGTTCAGATAATCAGTGTACGCTGATTTTTCTTCAACTATTGCTTCAGTTAGTTTTTCAAAGAAGTCAACCAGGTTAAGTTAGCAAGACCTGCCCTTGATGAATCCTAACTGGGTTGGGTCAAGAGTCTGTAAGTCACCTCTCTCCCTGTTTATTACTTCTGTAATGATTCTTTATATGGCCTTATAGATGACACTAGTCAGGCTTATGGGTCTGTAATTATCTTTGCCTGTTGTAGCCCCACCTTTGTGAAAGGGAATGACTGCTAACAACCTCAATTTATCCAACTTGTTTTAAGGCCATTGTTGAAAAGTCTCTGCAGGGGGGGTCTGACAATTCATGTGTAGGGCTAGCCAGTAAGCAGCGTAGCATGTTAATGCCCTATAGATGTAATATTCTTATCCTTAAATAGAACCTTTAGAACTTGTTTTTGGGAGATTTGAAAAGGGGATGTAAATGTGGGTATTTGATCTTAGAATACCGGACAGTAGAAGAAGATAAAGTTCAAGCTGAATTTGTCCACTAGTAGATTGGCTGTGTCCTTTGGGACTGTGTATGTGATTTTTCTGTTTTTTATTTCTCTACTGTGATGTGCATTTGTTTCTGAGATTTCTAACACAGTTAAAGCAGGCTTTGTGGTTATCTTTCACTTGGATGGCTATTTTTTTACCTCATATTTGGTTTTGATTGATGTGATCAGGATTCAGAGTTCCTTGTTTAGTTTAACAAGATTGTTTTTGGCTTTTTGAGAGTTAGACATATTTTTCCATCCAGTGAATGTTTTTCTTTTATTATAGAACCTATATATATATATATATATATAGAGAGAGAGAGCGGTTCCACCATACTGGTTCATTTGTGAATCTTGTGCTCTGTTTATTTCTGAACGTTACAGATGCAGCTGTGCAGCTATTTACATGAGTAAGGGATTCCACATAAGCAGTAGAATTGTTAAGTTGTAAGGGGCTTCTGAATTTAGTTAGGTCATCACTGAGTTGTAGTGGATTAGCCTTTGCATAGTCTCTGAATACTGAAATAGTAGAGGATGCTTCTGGTGTCAGTCTTAAGATAAATATGACTGGCTTGTAGTTCGATTTACAATAGGCAGAGCTGCCTCACACTGGGAAGGACCAAGTCCAAGATTTTATCTCCTCAATGTGGGTGTGGACTAATTGTCCCAGGAAGTTTGCATTTCTGAAGTCCATAAATCACTGGGCATACATGTATGAGTTTGTAGAAGTCTCCCAGTTGATGGTGGGATAGTTGAAGTCTGCTAGGAGAATGGTGTTTGGTTTAATACATAGGGATGCCATACTACATTGGTAGGAGGTTTGGGCCAAGGGTGACATAGAGGGTGTCCTGCAGTTAGCTATGATGAAGTAAGGAGTTTTGTTTATTGTAAAGTGGACATGGAGGAGTTCTAATTCATTCTCTTGCCTAACCAGTCAAGAGGTGAGATTTTAAGACTATAGAGACACCTCTGCTTTTAGTGTCTACTTTTAATGCAGTGGGTCTGAATGAGTGATAGGCATTGAAGCTCTCCACTGGTGTAATGCCTTCACTGGTCTTGAAACAGGTCTCTGTGACAATGCATGTACATCTACAGTTTCCAGAATATACAGCGCTTGCAGGGTGTCAAGTTTTTTGTTAAGGCTCCTAGCACTAAGCAGCAATACCTTAAAGTTGTCCTGATTCTGTTTACTTATGTTGGAAATTATTGAAGACTGACTTTGCCTAAAAATGTACAATAAGGGTTGGCAAAGTTTTAGCCAAGATACAGAAGCCATGGAGGGAGAGATGTAAGCCATCCATGGCAAAACAAGAATGTCTAAAAAAAATCACCATTTAGAGTTTAATACAGGTTTGCCATGTTGAGTTTAACATTAATGACTGTCTTAATGCTCAGCTCAGCCAAGAAGAAATCACTGTCTGCACAGTGCAACTTTTCCCAAGAACTTCTCCTATTTATCTGACTGCTATATTTAGTTCCAAGCATTCATGTTTGCAGTACTGTTGTGTTAATATCGCAGAAGAGAAAAAAATATTTTACAAGGCTGCTGAGAACTGGAGTAAACTTTCTGGAGTTCATTTAAGAGGTGAATTACAAACAGTAAAACTGAGTTTTATTTTTATTATTATTATTATTTTTAAGTTTTGTGTGAAATTCAATGTCTGGAGAAAGATAAAAAGCAATGTATTTTTTGCTTAGGATATTGCAGCTTGTCTATTTCATGATCAGACTTGGAGAACAATACCAATGCCAGTCCATCCCGAGTGTTTGTAGTTGAGTGTTAATATCCATAGTATGGAGTTCATCCAGGCCTTGAGATATCCTGAAAATATCGTTTTGTATAACTCTCAACTTTTTAGCACAACAGATGTACACAAAACCAAAAATAATGGTAGGAAAAAGGCCCAGAAATAGGGGCAGATTTTAAATATTGCTGCGAGAAACTCAGAAAGTTGCTAGAATAATAGGATTTGTGTTAGCATGCATTTTCTGAAGGATATGAAGTGTGAAACTCAAATATGTGCCATTATTTAGTGACTTCAGTTCTCAGTGACTTGCCAGAAAACCACAAATTTTACAAGGAACAGATCAAAAATATGAGGGAAAAATCTGGACATTCTGTGAAAATCTAGACACTTGAGAGGTATGTAAACTTATCGTCAGGCCAGTGGACAAGTTTTCCAGTACTGTTTATACCTGTTCTAGTATACAATTTTGGTCTGGGTAGCAGCTTCACATAAAATGAACATGATTCTATTTGTTGGGACCTGGTTTTCATGTTTTGACAGATGTACATTTTTAAAGTATCTTTTATTAATGTGGTGTTGAGTGATGAGTGTTTTTTAGTTTATTTCTTTATTATATGCCATTAAGAACTGTTGTACTATCATAACTCTGAAGTCATGTGCTTTTTCAAAGTGATCAAGCATTAATTTGATCTAGCAAGGTTTATTAATGTATGGCAAATCAACAAAGTGCTCTGGAGAATGTCATGACTGAAGATTTTGCTAGAATAGTCCAGATGCAGCCAGTACCACTCCACTTATAAGAATGGAACAAGCTGTACTCCCAGACACACTCCTTGATTATTTTTCAGATGTAGTCTTTGGCTGTTGGGAAGGGGGTTATAATGGACTACAGCTAACGTATTCAAGAAAAGACAACATATGCAGATTGTACTAGTGTCTGTTGTAGTAAATGTTCCTGGAAAGATACTTGCAGCAATGCATAAAACTGAGAAATCATTAAATTAAATTTTTATACAGTATTATAATGAATGCCTTTGTGCATGTATGTGTGTGTGGTGTATGTTTGTGAATGTACCTCTAAAGGAAAATGCATTCATACTTTTACATAGGTAGGTACTAGGCAACATGACAATGACCCCAAGCATACTTCCAAATCAACAAAAGAATTTGCTTCACCTGAAGAAAATTAAAGTTTTGGAAAGGCCCAGCCAGAGCCCAGACCTAAATCCAATAGAAAACCTAAAGAGGGCTGTGCACAAGAGATGCCCTTGCAATCTGACATATTTGGAGTGCTTTTGCAAGGAAGAGTGGGCAAATATTGCCAAGTCAAGATGTGCCATGCTGATAGTCTCCTACCCAAGAAGACTGAATGTTGTAATTAAATCAAAAGGTGCTTTAACAAAGTATTAGTTTAAGGCTGTGCACACTTATGCAACCAGTTTATTGTACGTTTTTTATTTTTTATATTTTTTCCCTGGTTATAGGTCACATTAAAGGTGGGAAAAGTTTTTAAATGATTTATTGTGGTCTCATTTTTTATATCACAAAAACCTAGCACTTTAACAGGGGTGTGTAGACTTTTTATATCCATTGTATATGTGTGTGTGTGTGTGTGTGTGTGTGTGTGTGTGTGTGTGTGTGTGTGTGTGTGTGTGTGTGTGTGTGTGTGTGTGTATATTGCTTTCTAGATAGGTAAGAGGGATCAGTATATCTGTTAACAATGATACACAGATTATCAGTTAGGAGAATGAACAGGCTAAGTGGACCAGAAGGATTCTGTTTGCTTCCAGCTTCTGTTCTTCAGTCGTTCTAAACTATATACATATATTCTGCCTCTACAAGTGTTTTGACTAGTCTACTAATATATTCCTTCTTTCTTTCTTTTCTTTTTTAAGTTTATTCAGTTAAGTGAATCAGTCAACAGATTAAGGGATTTTTATATTTTGGTATTCTCTGGATTCAGTCAATGCACAATACATCTTCTTCAGTAATATGATGCAGCGTACATTTTGTTGTATTTTTTGACTTAGCAACACAAAGTAGAGACAAAGGTCTATTTTTGTGAGTGTTTGATAGAATGCACCATGTTTAACTTAATTTGCTCATTAATCAAGTATGCAAGTGATGTTTTTTTGAAACTTGAGAAAAATATCTCCAGGATTTGCAGCATTTCATCCTTTGTCTTAAATTTTATCTGCTGCGAG